>NC_137102.1:6788280-6823280 GCF_949357685.1 Gobio gobio | reverse complement strand
ATCATGTCTTCTGGCGGTTTTTCTTAAGATGAATCACGGTCCATTTAAAGGGCAAGATCTTAATTATGACGACTTCTTCTTCACAGGCACTCACCATGCCGCTGAATTCAAGTATGGCGAGTAAAAACTATGATTACGACTACGATTCCTACCAGCCCTATTTCTATTTCGACAACGAGGATGAGGATTTCTATAACCACCAACACGGACAACCACCGGCGCCCAGTGAGGATATATGGAAGAAATTTGAACTGCTCCCCACTCCGCCCCTCTCCCCGAGCCGGCGTCCCTCTCTCTCAGACCCCTTCCCCTCCACTGCCGACCAGCTGGAGATGGTTTCGGAGTTTCTCGGGGACGACGTGGTCAACCACAGTTTTATTTGCGACGCGGACTACTCCCAGTCTTTTCTGAAGTCGATTATAATTCAGGACTGTATGTGGAGCGGGTTCTCCGCCGCGGCTAAGCTGGAGAAGGTGGTGTCGGAGAGACTGGCGTCGCTCCAGGCGGCGAGGAAAGAGTCTTCCAGGAGCGACTCAACGACAATAACGGACGCCTGTCAATCAAGCCCTAACGTCGGCTACCTTCAGGACATGAGCACCCCTTCCTCGCAGTGCATTGACCCGTCTGTAGTGTTTCCCTTTCCGTTGACTGACAGCTCAAAGCCGAGCAAACCGTCGTCCACACCGACTTCCCCAACACTGCCACTGGATACTCCACCAAACAGCGGGAGTAGCAGCAGCAGCAGTGACAGCGATTCCGGTGAGTAACCGTACACATCTAACAAGTTTTAATTCATGAGCTGTTGTTATAATGCGTCTGTCTCTTTAAGAATAAGATCTGGCTTGTAACGTATTTTACGTAAGGCGACGCTCCCACCCACTGCGCGTGAGGGTGTCTAACGTACAAATATGAGTAAGATCTGCAATTTGACGTTTTGTCTTTTTAATCCCAACTAGATGACGAAGAGGAGGAGGAGATCGACGTTGTCACGGTGGAAAAGCGAAAGTCTGTGAGAAAGTCTGACGCGAACGCGAGCCCCGTCGTCCTGAAGCGGTGTCACGTTAATATTCACCAACACAACTACGCCGCCCACCCATCCACGCGGAGCGAGCAGCCTGCAGTCAAACGGATTAAATTCGAGAGCCACATCCGGGTGTTTAAGCAAATTAGCCACAACCGTAAATGCGCGAGTCCCAGGACGTCTGACTCGGAGGATAACGATAAAAGGAGGACTCATAACGTGCTCGAGCGGCAACGGCGGAACGAGCTCAAGATGAGTTTCTTCGCGCTGAGGGACGTGATCCCCGACGTGGCGAATAACGAGAAAGCGGCCAAAGTGGTGATACTCAAGAAAGCGACTGAGTGCATAGAGAGCATGCAAGAAGACGAGCAAAAACTGATCTCACTTAAAGAGCAATTAAGGAGGAAATGTGAACATTTGAAACACAGACTTGAGCAGTTAAGCAGTTCCTAAATTGCTTGGACTTAATTTATGGACTGAGCTCGTTTTAAGCATCCTTGTATGGCCAATACGAGGTCTTGAGGGTGTGGCACGTTAGTGAGAATCTGACATTGATTTATATACAATTACACTGCCTCTTTTTTTGAACATAATGGAGGTTGGATTTATTTGTATTTAATTTTATTTTTTAGTAATAAAATGGTCTGCGGTTCCATTTGCTGTTGGCCTTAACTTAATGTTTTGTTTTTGTAAGTTTTGTACATATTGCACATATGTATTCAAGATGCTGTTGATTTCTGAATCATAAAATGCATTTCTCTATAAAACAGTTTTTTGGCTAATCATGTGGACTCATTGCTTTTGCCTTTATCAGTGTCATGATGACCCACTTCATCATTAGGTAATCCATTAAGGTGATGCAGTCATGCACTGATCCAATGTTTAATATAATTGGCCCACTTTCAGTTTAGACTTTGTGCATTTACCTTGGCAATGCCATCATCTGTTTGTCAGTATAGGCTGACTAATGTGTGTGTGTCAGAATTACAATCTCCATTTAAAAGCATCAAAACCTTGCATGAAGCCACTTTGGTTGACTCACACGTGTACATATGGATTAAGTCACTACTGTTCATGGATACACTGGTTCAAATAGAAGAACTTTACAGTGCGCTGGCTTTTATATAGTCAAGTCAACCTTATTTATATAGCGCTTTTAACAATGCAGATTGTTTCAAAGCAGCTTTACAGTGTTAAACAGGAAAATAATGCAACAATTTTATTCAGCCGTATAGCCATTCTGGAGAAAACGGTGATGTCATCAGTTCATTTCAATGATCATACAGTGACAGTGTGGGCTTTAGATCAGTAATTTAGTTTATATGGTTAATTTAGTTTAATAATTAGATTTATTTGGATATTTAGTGTCCCCAAATGAGCACGCCAAGCCAGAGGCTTGATATAATCACATTTTATTCCACAAAATCAACAAGTACTTATAATTTTCCCACTATATGTTTTACTAAGTCAGATTTTTTTTTTTTTTTAAAGGTGAAATCCTGCAGCAAAAATAAAAGATGCACTTTCCAGTTTTGAAGACCATGTTGGAATGGGAGATCCCATATGGAAATTAGCTTAGTCTTACACCCGCCTTTAACTCACAAGTGCCATTTTTGTTAAGTGTCTCGGGTTTAGTAGATCGCATACATCAGGGATGGGCAACGTTTGGTCCTGGAGTGGCGCTGTCCTGTGGAGTTAAGCTCCAACCCTAATCTCAAACACATGAACAAGATAATTAATGTCTTAAGGATCAGACAGATGAGTTAAAAAAAATCATTTAAATCAAGCTGACGTCGCCCATCCCTGGCATGCATCGTCCTTTTCATACCCATATTTAACTTTATTTTCTCTATAATTTGGAACTTTTAAGGAAGCCATTCTGGATGTCTCTCCTGCACACATGCTCAAACACCTTCTCTGTTCACTCTAATCAAAACACATGCATGATAAAACCAAATACATTAAAAAACACGCTTGAGTTGGTCAGGCTTCCTCTAATGAATTCTGAAAGGTAAATACTGTCAGTGTCATGATGGTCAGCACTGTCATCCTGAGTTTCACAATTTAAAAACATGAGCGTTGCATTCTTTACAGTAGATAAGACAGTGTTTTATTACCCAAGCTGGATCCATGTGGAGGAGAAAACAAGAAATATGCTGAAGAGTCCTGATTAACCCTGTTGAAAAAAACATCATATGCTGGTTAGGTATGTATTGGATCATGGCTGCTGGTTTATGTTGGTCCTTAACTGGTCATGAGCTGATTTAAGATGGTCAAATGTTGGTCCTAAGCTGGTCCTAAGAAACTAGCTCCAGTTCATGACCAGCATAAACCAGCTTAAACCCGTTCATGACCAACATAAACCAGTTTAGGACCATCTTAAATCAGCTTGTGACCAGCTAAGGACCAGCATAAACCAGTTTAGGACCATCTTAAATCAGCTCGTGACCAGCTAAAGACCAACATAAACCAGTTTAGGACCATCTTAAACCAGCTCATGACCAGCTAAAGACCAGTTTAGGACCAATTTATGACCAGCTAAGGACCAACATAAACCAGTTTAGGACCATCTTAAACCAGCTTGTGACCAGCTAAGGACCATCTTAAACCAGCTCATGACCCACTAAGGACCAGCATAAACCAGCTCATGACCAGCATAAACCAGTTTAGGACCATCTTAAATCAGCTTGTGACCAGCTAAAGACCAGTTTAGGACCAATTTATGACCAGCTAAGGACCAACATAAACCAGTTTAGGACCAGCTTAGACCAGCTCATGACCAGATAAGGACCAGCATAAACCAGTTTAGGACCATCTTAAACCAGCCAATGACCAGCTAAGGACCATCTTAAACCAGTTTAGGACCATCTTAAACCAGCTCATGACCAGCTAAGGACCAACATAAACCAGTTTAGGACCAGCATAAACCAGCTCATGACTAGCTAAGGACCAGCATAAACCAGCTCATGACCAGCATTAACCATTTTAGGACCATCTTAAACCAGCTCATGAGCATAAACCAGCTCATGACCAGCTAAGGACCAACATGAACCAGTTTAGGATCAGCTAAGGACCAGCATTAACCAGCTTAGGATCAGCTAAGGACCAGCATTAACCAGCTTAGGACCAGCATAAACCAGCTCATGACTAGCTATGGACTAGCATAAACCAGCTCATGACTAGCTAAGGACCAGCATAAACCAGCTCATGACTAGCTAAGGACCATCTTAAACCAGTTTAGGACCATCTTAAACCAGCTCATGACCAGCTAAGGACCAACATAAACCAGTTAAGGACCAACATAAACCAGTTTAGGACCAGCATAAACCAGCTCATGACTAGCTAAGGACCAGCATAAACCAGCTCATGACCAGCATTAACCATTTTAGGACCATCTTAAACCAGCTCATGAGCATAAACCAGCTCATGATCAGCTAAGGACCAGCATAAACCAGCTCATGACCAGCTAAGGACCAGCATGAACCAGTTTAGGATCAGCTAAGGACCAGCATTAACCAGCTTAGGACCAGCATAAACCAGCTCATGACTAGCTATGGACCAGCATAAACCAGCTCATGACTAGGACCAGCATAAACCAGCTCATGACCAGCATTAACCATTGTAGGACCATCTTAAACCAGCTCATGAACATAAATCAGCTCATGATCAGCTAAGGACCAGCATAAACCAGCTCATGACCAGCATAAACCAGCTCATGACCAGCTAAGGACCAGCATAAACCAGCTCATGACCAGCTAAGGATCAGCATAAACCAGTTTAGGACCAGCTAAGGACCAGCATAAACCAGCTCATGACCAGCTAAGGACCAGCATAAACCAGCTTAGGACCAGCATAAACCAGCTTATGACCAGCTAAGGACCAGCATAAACCAGCTCATGACCAGCTAAGGGCCAGCATAAACCAGCTCATGACCAGCTAAGGACCAGCATAAACCAGCTCATGACCAGCTAAGGGCCAGCATAAACCAGCTCATGACCAGCTAAGGACCAGCATAAACCAGCTCATGACCAGCTAAGGACCAGCATAAACCAGCTCATGACCAGCTAAGGACCAGTGTAAACCAGCTCATGACTAGCTAAGGACCAGCATAAACCAGCTCATGACCAGCATTAACCATTTTAGGACCATCTTAAACCAGCTCATGAGCATAAACAAGCTTGTGATCAGCTAAGGACCAGCATAAACCATTTTAGGACCAGCATAAACCAGCTCATGACCAGCATTAACCATTTTAGGACCATCTTAAACCAGCTCATGAGCATAAACCAGCTCATAATCAGCTAAGGACCAGCATAAACCATTTTAGGACCAGCATAAACCAGCTCATGACCAGCATACCAGCTCATGACTAGCTAAGGACCAGCATAAACCAGCTCATGACTAGCTAAGGACCAGCATAAACCAGCTCATGACTAGCTAAGGACCAGCATAAACCAGCTCATGACTAGCTAAGGACCATCATAAACCAGCTCATGACTAGCTAAGGACCAGCATAAACCATCTCATGACTAGCTAAGGACCAACATAAACCAGCTCAAACCACCTGCCATGCTTCAAACACACCTAACCATGGTTTACAGGGAAGTGAGTCCTGAAATCTGACAGTGTGTCAGAGACAGGTGGTCAGGGTAAAAGGTTTTGTGTCAGACACAGTGGCATTTATAATCACTATTAGAATGATAATGCAAATAAATATACAATATAGGACAGTTTTACGCGCCTCAGGTTAACTCGCAATAGTTTTGTGTAGTAATAGATGAAGTTGTCGCGCGGTGACGTCAAGCCCTGATCTGTGCAGCGCGCGTGCTGCTGCGAGCACATGGAGGAGAGAGGACACTCTACAGCCTCGCTAATGGAGCCCGTGGGGCGATAAATAGTTGGAAATGAGAACATTTCAGATCTGGAAAGTCAACTGACTTGCCTGAAGCGTCCAAAATGGTAAGATTCTTCTGCATTGTTGCGATTAAATGCATCCAGTTGTCGTGAAACAAAGCCTTAGCTTTAGCGCAACAAAATGTGTTTGTTTTGTGCCACAGGTGCGGATACAGTAATCAATATAGGTATGAATAGGAATTATGTTTTATTATTATTACCATTTTTATTAATATGCATTAATTTGGGCAGTGAACTTTGAGCTCTGAGCTGTGATTTATTCAGATTTGTCAGTGCCTCTTGATTTAATGCAACACGTTGACCTTTGAAGTTAACTAATAACTTTTAAAATGGCATTAATGTGACTGTTATTGATGCAGATTGGATTTTACCTATACAAATATTTAGTTGATGACAGCTTTATAGATTTGATATAGAGTTATGGTCTTCTTGAACTGGAAATGAAAGCTACTGTAGCCTTCTAGAGTTTTTAGACTTTCTTTGTTGTTGTAAAAAATTAAAATTATTTGCTGTTGTGCTTCCAAAATGGAAGCTTTTCTTCCATGTGTTTTGTGCATATTTTATAAATGACCTTATTTTTCAATGCAAGTCAGGCAAGTGAGTTCATTGATGATTTTATGGTATGATAAATTCAATGCACCATTAAATGACTTTACCAGAAAAGGGCCACACACATTTTAGTCCGGTTTGCAGATTTATTCTTAATTTGCAGGTCTTGTCATTGCCACTGTGTAAGCAGTGCCGGTCATCCCTCAGTACAGTGTGTTGACAGAGTTCATAAATTATGTTCTGTATGATAGGCTGAGGCGCACAGTCCATCATTGGCTTTAGGATTACCCTGTAAGAGATTTACGATCTGGACGCTGGTGGTGGACTTTCAGGAGGAGGAGGTTCCCTCTACCATGATGCGATGTCATCTTAAAGGATTAGTTTACTTCAAAATCCCAATTTCCTCATTCTTTTCTTCGAAAAGAAATTACGTTTTTTAAAGCTACACTGTGTAACTTTTTTAGTTTATTCTTAGCTAAAAACACTTAGTTCTTTCAAAAATATATGTGCTCATTAATGTATATTTACTTCTTTCAAGTAATAAAGTATTCTCGTAAGTTTATAATATGCCATTGAAAATACATACGGGTAAGGGGTTCAAATGCGGGTCGCCATGTTGCCCCTCCATCTTGAAAGTACATTAGCCAAAGACGGACATACCCGTAAATTTAAGCTTCGCCTTTCGCGTTTTAACACTCGATGGCACCGTGTCGAATGTGGACGAGGGCGAACTGGAAGCCGTGTTAATCTTGGACTAAATCGGCCACCGTAGGAGTTAAAACGAAATCGGAATTGAGAGGAACAGAAACTGATATTCACTGGATGGTCATATACCTTTTCACCGCTAGATGGGGGAAAATATCACACAGTGTAGCTTTTAGGAAAACATTCCAGGATTTTTCTCCACATAATGGACTTCAATGGGAACCAACGGTTGAAGGTCCAAATCAATGCAGTTTCAAAAGGAAGGGCTTCAGATAGGCCTGTCGCAGTAATCAATATATCGATATCGCACAATATATGTACATGACCTCAATCATTTTTGTGATGCAATATTTCGGCCATTATGTTTACATGATAATGAATGTCATTTTACTCGATTGAAATGTTATCTTGTATGTTTTCCGTGATGGAGGTGAAAGTGGTTCTCGGGCAGTTCCTTCATACTCAGAGCGGTTATCGACAGGTGAAGAAAAGCCGCCATTTTAGGCGTTATAGTGTTTTCCTCACAACTACTGACAGTTTGGAAGAATAAGCCCAAATGGACTCGATTTCAAAGCCGCGATCCCCTGTTCCGCTGCACATATAAATGTCAACGCAGAATGACGAGTGTTAAAGCCGTTTCACAAGGGAAAATGTTTATTTACGATTTATTCATTTTTTTATTTAGGATAATATTTTTTACCCTTAATTTCCATGATCTAAAGAATTAAAAGGTTGTCATTTGAAAGTGTGTAGGTCTACTTGCATTATTATGCTGTTATATTAGGATTATATATTCAGTGGCATAAAATAGTCTTAAAATGACAATAATATCGTTTATCGCAATTATTTCTGGGACGATATATCGCGAAACAAAAAGTAGTTATCATGACAGGCCTAGCTTCAGAGGTTCTGCACGATCCCAGACGAGGAATAGGGTCTGATCTAGCCAAACCATCGGTCATTTTCTAAAAATAAAAAATATGTACATACTTTTTAACTTCAAGTGCATTAGAAATGCGTGAAAATTTTTTTTTTGTTCTTCACGACGTATGATGCCATCACGTTGGAAAGTTCACGGCCATGATGTACGTCAGGGGTCTCGAAACTCGGTCCTGGAGGGCCACTGTCCTGCAGACTTTAGCTCCAACCCCAATCAAACACACCTGAACCAGCTAATCAGCATCTTATTAGGGCCTAGTAAGACACTTGCTGCGTCCCAATCCACATACTATCCGTACTAAATAGCATTCGAAAATAGAATTAGTCCCAAATCGTAGTATGTTGAAGAGAGTATTCCAAAGATTCCCGGATGGTCTACTATTTCCGGTCAGAATTCGAAGTGCGGATCGACGCACACTCTAACGGCTGATATTGCCCACAACCCATTGCGAGATGGACGAGGATTCAATTAGAACTACAAACACGGATAAAAAGTGTTAAAAAAACTACAAACATGACGGTTGTGCGAGTCCGACGGTTAAGTAGAGAGGTTTAGATAAAGGGGTTTGAGTGAGCAATTGTCAGTATTTAACCTGACGAAAAGATATTTATTTAATATTATCCACATTATATTTCACCTGCAGCAGCATTGAGAACTTTTGTAGTGATACGTTTGGCCATTAACTTTTAAATGCATCATTATATTCAAACCGCAAACACATGAGAGGAGTCTCTGCATTAAAGGATTAGTTCACTTTTAAATAAACTTGCTGATAATTTACTCACCCCATGTCATCCAAGATGTCCATGTCTTTCTTTTTGCAGTTGAAAATAAATATTTTCTCCATATAATGGACTTCAATGGGCTCCAAACGGTTCAAGGTCCAAATGACAGTTTCAGTGCAGCTTCAAAGGGCTTTAAACGAAACCAAACGGTACCAGATGATGGATAAGGGTCTTATCTAGCGAAACGATACCTTTCTGTGAGAAACCGAGCGGTATTTATGCAATTTTTTTACCTCTTAACAGACGAACGTGATCATCTCTGAGCTCCGCCATAACTTCCGCTAAGTGAGGTAAAAATACGAGCGTGGTCAATGTTGTAATCGTACATGCCTCATTAGCGCTTGCGCGGATCAGTAGAATGAGGCATCTACGATCGATATATCTATGACCACACTCGTATTTTGACCTCACTTAGCGGAAGTTATGGCAGAGCTCAGAGATGATCAAGTTAGTCTGTAAAGAGGTAAAATAATAGCATAAATACTGCTCGGTTTCCTGCAGAAACTGATCGTTTCGCTAGATAAGACCCTTATTCATCGTTTGGTTTCGTTTAAAGCCCTTTGAAGCTGCACTGAAACTGTCATTTGGACTGTTTGGAGCCCATTGAAGTCCATTATATGGAGAAATATCTTGGAATGTTTTCATCAAAAACCTTAATTTCTTTTCGACTGAAGAAAGAAAGACATGGACATCTTGGATGACATGGGATGAGTAAATTATCAGCAAAAGTTTATTTAAAAGTGAACTAATCCTTTAAAGACCCACAGATGGCAGATCAACGAGCGTCTACATTTCTCTCTTACCCCTTTTCCACCAAAGCAGAGACAGAGCTAGATCGGAGCCAGAGCCTAGTTTCAAATCGGTTCTTTGTGTTTCCACACCCAAAGCCCAGCTCCGAGCCAGGAAAAGTGGTTCTTAAGTAGCACCAAAACATTGCTGGGCTAGAACAGGGCTAGAAGTAAGAACCGATTACGTCAGGCGCTGGGGGCGGAGTCAACAAGACCAACACAAACTTGAGATCCGCCATGTTTGAAATAGCTGCTAATGGAGCTAACAGCTGCTGCTCGTTTGTAATCTCCGTCTATACAAATTACGGCGAACTGCATGAATGCGTAGGATTCGCTGTGTTTGCGTTGTGTTTTGATGCCGATGTAGGATCGTAAAGCCATGTGAATGAATAGTAACGCAACGTTTGCATTGTTGATGGAAGGCTTGTTCGCAGCGGTGCTGTGCAGAGACCGATCGCCGTATGATAACGAGTCCAGCGAGAGCACATGACTCCTTATGCTTTTGATTCACTCATGCGTTTTTTTTTATATCATACGTGGATCGGTCTGCGCAGTAACGATGCATCTCGAACAAGCCTGGTATGTGTGTTTCCCGCTGCCCAGGGTTGCCAGGTTTTCACAACAAACCCGCCCAATTGCTACTCAAAACAAGCCCAATCGCGTTCCAGGGGGGATTCCCCAGTAAAATATGTGTTTTTTTGCATGGTTGCCTACTAAAATTCGCAATATGGGGCTAAATATCACATAATTGGGGTCGCTTCATCCCGCAGACATGAAAAAACAGCCCGCGGCAAAACCACATACTTGGCAACATTGACGCTGCCTCGCTAGCGTTGCTGAGAAAGATGAGACGTATACAGTGACGTAAGACATGGCTCTGTTGTGGCTCTCAGCAGGTGGAAAAGCAAACCGGTTCTTAGAAGGCTCCTCAGTCGAACCAACTATGAACTGGGACTAGCTCTGGCTCTGAATTAGCTCTAGCACTGCCTTGGTGGAAAAGGGGTATCTGATACGGTGGGAAATTAAACTGAAAGTGGAGGATTTGAACTGTGACGATGATTGACAGGGCAGTTTAAACAGTGATGGGATGCACGTGAATAAGCAACAGAGTCCGTTAAAGATGACGAAGTAGTATGTCCGAAAGCTTGCATACTCTTTTGCTACACACTCAAAAGTATGTACTTTTTCTTCACAAAAAGAGTACTTAAGGTCGTAGTATAAGTTGGTGAATTGGGACACAGAGCAGCTGATTAGCTGGTTCAGGTGTGTTTATTTGGGGTTGGAGCTAAACTCTGCAGGACAGTGGCCCTCCAGGACCGAGTTTGGAGACCCCTGACACACGTGGTGTAAGTACCGCCCCAGTGCCGATAAACTCCATCTCATCTTCTCCTCTAACTTTAAAATTGTCCAACATCGTTGTTTTACCTTTATTTTTGTAAAGGGTGTTTGATTTAGTCTTTGCACGTTCGTTTTAACACTGGATCGGTACTTCCACGTACGTGAACTTTCCGACGTGATGGCGTCATGAAGAAGAGCAACACAGAAGTCGCTTATTTGAGGTTAAAAAGTATATAATTTTGTTTGTTTTTTTAATAGCCGATGGTTTGTCTAGATCAGACCCTATTCCTGGGATCGTGCAGAGCCTCTGAAGCCCTTCCTTTGAAACTGCATTGATTTGGACCTTCAACCGTTGGTTCCCATTGAAGTCCATTATGTGGAGAAAAATCCTGGAATGTTTTCCTCAAACTCGACTGAAGAAAGACAGACATGAATGAACATCTTGGATGAGATGGGGGTGAGTAAATTATCAGGAGATTTTCATTTTGAAGTGAACTAATCCTTTAAGTCACTTCATGTCACGAATGGGAGAAATAATCGTTAGTTGCAGCCCTAGAGAAATTAATAATTTTATACTTATGCAAACAGCGACTGTAGAATTGTCATTGCAAACCTGTATGCAGTTCGTTCTTCCATGCAATGAAAGTCAATATAGGGTCCAGTGTTGTTTAGGACCCCAATGACTTTCATTACATGGACAAATGCTGCTTTTTCGTTCTGCAGAAGAAAGTAAGTCGTAAGTTTGGAAGGACATGAGGGTGATGTCAATGACTGATTTGGTCCTGTAGGTCTGCTGACACTTCCAAATGTGCATTGCGTTCTATAACTAATGCAGGAACATTCTGCAGATCTGTAAATTAAAAGGATGTGCTGTGCAAAGCTGTTCCATACCTTTAACACGTCCCCTGAGAGCAGACCTGACTCAATCAGATGGCTTGGATTTCAGTCTGTTACGTTGCGGTTGAATGGCCGCTATGATTGAGTGCTCTATGCATGGGCTTCCTTTTCAATGCAGTTGAAATTTTAGGTTTAGGATGATGTCTGGTGGCTCAGGTCAGCTGTTGACCTGAGGTCTGGTGGGCGACCATGTATTTACTGGGAAGATCTAAATGGCGCAGCTCCCTCAAGACTGTTGACATATCATTTGTCTCTCATATAAACTATACTGCTGACTTCATTATTCATTGGTCATGAAGCATGGATTCAGATGCACCTTGGGAGATGTAGCAGCTGGTGGAGCGTGCCGAAATGATTGCTGCAGCAACATGGCTGAATTAGTTTTGATTAGATGAGCGCGAATGTTGAACTGAATGCGCTGGATGGCACTTTGTTGAAGTTAATGATCCAGAAACCGAGCTGGCTTGTTGTTCTCCCATATGGGAACACAAGTTTACTGTTTGGTTAAGGGCATCGCATTTTTATCTGATCCCATTATATAGACTCATATATGGGTTTTTAGCAGTTAAATGGAGGTTATTGTTATGTAGAGGTTTGCATAAACCCAAATCTCATGAAAGTCTGCATGGTTCCAGATAAAAAAAATGACTAGGAAGCCATTGGGTGTAATGATCGTAAATTAAATGACTTAATTAGATGACAAATTACAGTATTTTTAAGTAAAAATGGTTGCAAGATTTGATGCGCTCACTGTAGTGATCCTCATTGTATTTTGCAGAACAATAGATAATAATCCTCTGATAATAATCCATTCAGTTATAAAGGCAGAAATTTCAACACAACCATGGAAAACACTCCCTATAAACACAAGTCTAAAATCACAATGAACACAACAATTATCTCTTAACATTAAGGTGCGTTATTTCTTTGTACCGTTTAGATGCTTTGTCATAAGTAAGGTTGGGTACAGTTCACATTTTAACCGGTATCGGTACCAGTACCTGAAATTCGGTACTTTAGGGATGTTTACATCAATAACTGTAAAGCACCTAAGTACGTTTTTTAAAGAAGTGTTATTGACATTATGCCAGAGCTGCCCTGCTCTCTGTCTGCCATTGTCTGTGATGTTTGTATACTGTAACATTTACTAGTAAATAATAGGCTACTAGGTACTTTATTTTATTCATAAAAACAACCATATTATTATTTTTTTCTTTTTAATTAAATTTCTATGAAAAGATTTCCCACAAATTCTGTTTTGTATTTTCTGGTAATCAAATGAAGACATAAGACATTAATTTAATTTTAAAAAAAATTGTCAAACACAGTGCTGCACAACTGAGCTTTATAGGGTTAAAATTAAAACAGAAACATTTTAATATATTACCTAAAAAATTAAGTTTTGATTATTATATTAGTGTTAGTATTATGAATTGAGACTTGAAATTCTACTGTACAACAGTGGTGTGTTTGTCAAGACGAGACTTTTATTTTGACATGTTGCCGTGAAGACCTTTGAGTTTCTGTGTTTATGATATGATGCAGTTTTTCTCAAATTAAATGGTAAAATACTCATAAAGTGACTCTCAGTGGCTCTGGAGATGACGTTCGTACGTTCATGTCCTCATATGAGATGACAGAGATGGAAACATGCGACCGTCACTCGCGATTCTGAGTGAGTGTGTGTGTGTGTGTGTGTGTGAGGTGAACCCATAGACTGTAAACCGCGCGTCTACGCATTCATTCGCACAGAGAACACGTAGGATTCGTATTTAAATAGTCTTTTTGCGGTTTAATATTCACAGACACTAGTCTATATCACAATATGCGTTCTCAGGGACTGAAATTTGGTACCGATTGATTTAATGTGAATCGGTACTCGGTAGTACCGATGTAATTCAGTCGGTGCCCTTAAAAATACAGAGTTCGGTACCCAACTCGTGTTCACACCCAAGCGATTTTCACTGGCGATGCACAGAGTGAACGTGTAAATTCAGTAGATGCGCTCCCGGGACACAAGGTGGTGCTTTTAAACCACGTCAAAATAAAAAACAAACCGAATGACGCTTTTACGCCTGGCGTTTTGCGCGTTGTGTGCTCACTCACATTGGCGCCAGTCACGAGGCGTTAAATGTCGGTGATAAACGTGTGCGAAAATCGTCTCAGTGTGAACAGGCCTTTAGAGCAGCTCTGGAGATGATGCTCATGTGTTCATGTCCTCGTCTGCGAAGGCAGAGATGGAAACGTGATTCTGTGTGTGTGAGGTAAATTAAACCATGTGTCTGTGCTATTCATTCACACAGAGATACGCAGGACATGCAGGATTCGTATTTAAGGCGAGACACGGCAGGTGAAAACATCGTTTTTTCATGCAGCGGTCAATTTTGTGATTTTGGGCCAGTTTGCTCCCTTAACATGCAAGCTTTCATGTCAAAATAAAAAAATGTCAACATTACACATGAAGGTGGTTATTTAATTATATTTTGTCACAGTGCGCCTTTAGATTTCTACCCGAAATCATCAAAAGTTATTCTAGCACGATCTCTCGTGCCGTCTCCATTCACAGAAACATGTCATGCTTGGTCTCATTATAAAGCTCTCAGTCTCACACCCAGCGCTGTCTAATCCAAATATGGCCATTTCCTTTATAGAACTAACCAACCGCGAAAGTGCAGCCGAAAACCACATCTGATTTGTCAATGTAAATTTCTCACTACTCGCTGCCGCTTCCTTGTGTATTCTCCGCCTGAGAGAAAGTGCAGACAACACCGAAATCAGCTCATAAACATTCACAGAAAAGACCAAGTAGCAAGAGCTAGTAAACAGAAAGTAAACAACAACAGATTAGACGACAAAACCCCGTCAGAATTAGATTCAAATAGTTATAGATGGACATATACAACAAACAGGGACAGTTCGTCTGCAGTTTTTGTGACTAGTGTTATGTGTGTTTGTTAAGGTAGTTCTCTAATAGCTATTGCTATTAATAATTTATTCATTTATCAATTTCCACGTGTTTTAAATATTATACACTACTAATATTAATGAACTGAATATATATTTTGTTTGTAGGTTGGGGGTTTTATAGAAATGAGGCAGTTATACAGTATAAAACTTTAAAGGCCGTTTTCACAAAATGAATTTTTCCTCACACTCAGAGTCAGATATATCCACTTCAGTAGCACCTACAAGCACCAACTTTTGCAGTCTCATACTGAACTATATTCTGAAGGCTTTTACAGAGGGATTTGTTGATATATCATTCCTATCCTGAGTTATAGGTCCTTTAACTCCAAAAAACATGGCGGAAATAGATTTTTTTAAGGCTATTGTCAGTATTCTCTAATTTACTAAAGCACAAAATAAGATATCCAGAATCCCCTCTGTAAAAGCCCTCTCATCTAATATGTCAACAAATAGAACCAAGAATTTTAAACATGGTCCTTTACAATTTCCAGATTTTGTTTTTGGAAAAATATGCAAAAAATTACCGTATATTTAAGTATATAAGGCCTCATTTGCATATTAAAACATTAATTTACACAAAACTTGTAATACATTTTTTTTCTTATGTTTATGCCAGTAATAAACTGGAGAAGTTTCACAGTGATATCTTGTAATTTAAAAAAAATCCATATTCACCTGTAGTGTCTCGCCTTAAAGGGTTAGTTCACCCAAAAATGAAAATTCTGTCATTAATTACTCACCCTCATGTCGTTGGACACCCGTAAGACCTCCGTTCATATTCGGAACACAAATGAAGATATTTTAGTTGAAAGCTGATGGCTGAGAAAGGCTTCACACAGGCCTCCATTGGCATTCAGTACATTGACACTTCCAAGATCCATGAAAGGCACTTAAAACGTCGTTACAAAGTCTATCTCACCACAGTGGCTCTACAATAATCATACAATGCGACGACAATAGTTTTTGTGCGCAAAAAAAAATCAAAATAACACCTTTATCCAACTTGTTTTTGTCTTCCGCGTGTGCCTCCACGACGCATGCGCGAGAATATGACGTAGCGCCGGTGTTCGGAAATCGAGGAAATACACACTTAAGCTCCATTTTGAGCACTACGCCGAGACCTAAAGCACGATCAATGTAGAATCCAACAGCTTAGACACGCGCGTCTTCCTCTGCTCGTAAACAAATCGCTTCTGGGTCATATGTCCGAACGCCGGATCTGCGTCATATTCTCGCGCATGCGTCGTGGAGGCGCACACGGAAGTCGAGAACAAGCTGGATAAAGGTGTTATTTTGATTTTTTTTGCGCACAAAAACTATTGTCGTCGCATTGTATGATTATTGTAGAGCCACTGTGGTGAGATAGACTTTGTAACAACGTTTTAAGTGCCTTTCATGGATCTTGGAAGTGTCAATGTACTGAATGCCAATGGAGGCCTGTGTGAAGCCTTTCTCAGCCATCAGCTTTACACTAAAATATCTTCATTTGTGTTCCGAATATGAACGGAGGTCTTACGGGTGTCCAACGACATGAGGGTGAGTAATTAATGACAGAATTTTCATTTTTGGGTGAACTAACCCTTTAAATAGTCGTTTTGCGGTGTAATATTCACAGACACTCGTCTATATCACCAGATGCGTTCTCAGATACCGAAATTTGGCACCGATTGATTTAATGTGAATCGGTACTCTGTAGTACAGACGTAATTCAGTCAGTGCCTTTAAAAGTACCGAGTTCGGTAAAAAAAAGGGGGGGGGGGGATCATTGTTCAGGAAGGGAGTCGGTTGAAATCTCAGTAACTAGCTATGAATGATTCACTGCTACTTCATGAGTGTTTTGTGAATCTTTTTGACTGACTCATAAAAATGAACTTGACATTATCAGATAGCAGACGTCTATTGTGAAATCATAATTGAAACATTATGATGTTCGTCAGTCATGAAACTCAGGCTGCGGTTAAGGTCACTCAGCCACGGCCTGAACTCATGTTCTCTTTCATTTACATAACCAGACACTGTGTATTTGTCTCAATAACAAAGCCAAGAGAAATCTTTATTTAAACTCTGCGTGCCCCTGTGGAGTGACTGTTGTAATTGCCTGTTGCAGTCGGTCCAGTTTTGGCTCTTAGCACTGAGTGTTTAAACGATGAGTGTGAGGCAGACATGGTGCTAATGTCACTGAGTCTCATCCTGTCCTTCTCACACTGGGAGTCATCAGGGCCACTGGCAGCCTCCCAAATACTGAGAGAAGCAGCTCTCTCTCTCTCTCTCTCTCTCTCTCTCTCTCTGTGATACTGCAGTATGCAGTGGCTTTTTAGGGATTGATATGAAACTCAATCTTCGGTAGCAGCTTCCATAAGAGGCTGTGATATTATAAGTGCTCAGCTGTTATGTGTTGTGTTACGTGGTTTATGAAAGATGTCCAAGAGCTGAGTTGTCCTATCCTATTGCTCTCGCTAACCCATCACCTAGTTCTGTTCTCAACCAAAAATGGATCACAGATTTGTTCTGCTAGGGTAGTGGACGGCAGGGAAAAATCAACGCAAAATTCAGAATATAATGCAGCTAACGGTATAAAGTAGGGCTGGGGATTGACACAAATTTCCCAATTCGATTCAATTTCGATTCACAAGCTTTCGATTCGATTTTTGGTATTATTTTAATACCAGTTACAGCGCGAAATAAACATGAATGAGCGATCAATATCGATTATTTTGGATATGTGTCAGGTATAATACATGGAAAATTTTCTCAAGGAAAACTAATTTCTGAACTAATGTTGTAAACTATGGGAGTCAGTTGATACTACATTAGCCTACTAATATTGAAGGTAAAAATTAACTGATTTGTCAACAAACACTTAAATGACTAAATTGTGTTTTTTTTAATATAATAATAAAGTTATAATATTAACTTTACAATTAGGCTACATAATCATTATCAGTTTTTTTTAAATATAAACATTTAAAGGGTGGCTGTCATAAAAACATGCCAGATTTATTTTCAAATTACGTCCATTTATTAAGAAATTCAAAAACATAAATACCGATCGTTCTGGTGCAGCTCAGCTCGAGAAGTAGCACATGAGCAGATCTTCTCTTCCGCTTTAATACCAGTTACAGCGCAAAATAAACATGAATGAGCATCTGGAAGTGTGTTAAAAGAGAATAAGGCTTATCGAAATCCATATCATGTCATGAAATCACTCAATCAGTGTTTCAAACGCGGAAAGACGTCAATAACAGCTTATAAAAAATGTCATGTAACGTCACATTTACCTCAGAAAAACCATATCCAGTGTGCATAAACTCGTTAGTCAGCTAGAAAAATTTACTCTAGAGAGGAGCATTTTGATAAATATACGCACCATTTTACATATTCGTTATAATTTTTAATGTTCTTCCATATTTAATGCATGTTGGAATAAATCTGGCTTTTTTTTTTGACAGCCATCCTTTAAATGTTTATATTTCAAAAAACATAATATAGTGTGATTTAAGTCTTCGTATACAAATCAGTACATTTTTACCTTAAATATTATAGTAGGCTATTATTACTAAATATTATAGTAACTGTCTCTCATAGTTTACAGCATTAGTTCAGATATGTTTTCCTTGAGAAAATTTGTCATGTATTGTTCCTTATATATATATATATCCAAAATTTATATCCAAATTTTTGTCAATACCCAGCCCTAATAATCACTATAGCAGCTTTATGATCTGTAATACTATTATGGAATTATGGCATACAATAGACAGATTTGGAGCAAAAAGTTACGTCACTTGCAGCTGCGCGCGCATAGAAAAATAGTGTAACAAGTGGAGGAAAATGAGCAAAATCCACAGAAGAAGAACGTTTTTTTGTTGTCCCTTTGTATGTCAGAATCAAAATGCAAAAAATAAGTTAAATTTTCCATCTTCATTTCATCTTCAGACGCCCTTTAAAGCTAAACGCAGATGTTTATGTTGCAAGTCACTGGACTAGTCTACTATTAAAGCATGAATTTGATGTAATATTCACATATGCAGTTCATAGGGGACCTATATAGCAGTTACAGCATGAAATAATATTTAAACCTATAACATTTTTTCATAGATAATTTTTAAACATAGCCTATAACATTTTTATCTCACAATTCTTGACTCTTTTTTTCTTGCATTTGCGTGTTTATATCTCCCAGTTCGGACTTTATAACTAGCAATTGTGAGTTTATATTACAATTTCTTTGGGGAAAAGAGTAAAAAAAACAAAAAAAACAAAAAAATTAGTCACTTCTCACAATTCTCACAATTCTGTTTATCCTTTTAAGAGTTGTGAGATATAAACTCGAAATTAGCTTTTTTTATTCTTTTATTCCGTGGCTTCCACAGATTGCTTCTGCAGAACTGTCATTTACAACACATAAATTCAACCACATCTCCTGAATTACATGAAAGTAAGTGCTCGCTAAACTGGGAGAAGAATAGAGTAAACTATATAGTTGCTTATACCAGGGGTTTTCAAACTTTATAATGCCAAGGACCCACAAATATGATTAACCTTTTTATGAGGGACCCCCATTCTCTGTAAGCAGCTTAAGTACTGTGTAGGGCTGCGCAATATATCGAAATTATCGAAATATCGCAAATGTACATATCGCGATATGCATGTTGCAGCAGCACGCAATATCTGAATGATTTTAATAGGCTACTTCAACATTGTGAAAAGTGTATGTTTTAGGTCGACGCATATATCAGAGAATAGACTGAGCACACGACTGTTACTTATGTGACTTGCTTGACGTTAAAAAGAGTAATTAAACGCAATAACTTGAGAAAAACAACTCCTTGCAGTCTCGCGCTGTCTGACACACACTGAAACGTGCGCACAAGCCGCTCTTTTTTTTGTGTCTTGTTACACACTCGAACTGTCAAATACACACACAGTTGTGTCAAAATGGCTGTCTTGATGAGTGTTCATGTAAACACAGTCGGTTATGCTTTAAGTGAAAGATATCAGTTGGAGAAAGAAATATATTTTACACACTTAAAGCAACCGAATATCGCATTATTTAACAAGGATATCGCATTTTTCTTCAATATCGCACAGCCCTAGTACTGTGTTAAGAATACTGCCTTACAACCCCAGAGAGCGAGATAAAGGGGACTATAGTGAGAAAAAACTAGCAAACTCTGCGCCAGCCAAAGCACGTTTGAATTTAAGTGGCACCGAAATCTGCGTTCTGATTCGGCCCGGTTACATCCCGGTTCGGGTTTCGGTGCCCAACCCTACATATATTTAGTATCCAAGTCCCTTTTATCTTTTTATCTACAAGCCTATCACTGTTGTCACTACGACAATTATATCATAATCATAATCCACCACGGTCATCACAGGACCACATGGCCAACTCGTCTGTTGACCAGGAATGGACTGGATTTGGATAAGATATGATGCCACACACACACACACCTTATGACCACAGCTGGTGGGTCGCTCTCAGTAATATCCAAGCACCAAAGGCATCGACACAACCGGGTCATGCACTAATTATCCGGATGGTCCTGCCAAGGTGTTTTGGCTGGCCCTTCCAAGACATCTTGGAGTGGGACTGTGCATTTCCACATTCTATATTGGTCCCCTATTTTTTCTTTTTTTTCCCTCTCTCTTCCATCTGTCCCCATCAATCTCTCTCCTTCTCTGTCTTCCCTTTATTTTTGCTTTTTTAATTAATTAGTTTTGTTTGTTTGTTTGTTTGTTTGGGGTAAAAACAGTAGGCTAATTAATAAATTACAACAATATCATATTTTCAGTGCACTTTGACACATTCTGGATGTGTGTTCATTAGGGGTGTAACGGTACACAAAACTGACGGTTCGGTACGTACCTCGGTTTTGAAGTCACGGTTCGGTACGGATTCGGTACAGCAGTTTTACAAAATTGCTTTTTATTAATTTTTATTCAACAGTGGTTTAATGAAAAAAAATTGTGTCTGTCCTTAAATTAATTCAGTTATAACTAAAAGTTTCTTAAAGATAATGCTGTAAACTATATAGGGAGCCCTTACTTACATATTGCTATTAAAGATTAACAACAGAGCCCAAACTATTAGCCTAAATTCAGTTGCTATTTATTTTTTAGATATAATAATCAACACTCATAAGCTTCACATAAGGCAGTTTTTGCAGTAACTTCTAAATCGAATTATTATAATTTTTTCTCCAATTTTTTGTTGAAATATAATCATTTAGTGGCTGTAATTTTAATGACGGGTTTATTTAAACATACATTAAATAAACAAGACATCACTAACAGGCTAAGTAGTATATAATGAATATATATAGGCTAATATAATGAATATATAGGCTAATATAGTGCATGTATTCAGTGAAAGAGTTAATCTCTCTAACGTTAGTGAGCTAACAGCTGTGGACACTGACTTCTGAGGTAAACGTGATTCTACACGACATTGTTTACCAGCTGTTTTATTGTCTTTCCGCGGTTGAATCACCGATGGAGTGATTACACAACATATGATACGTTTCAGTAAGTTGTAATGTATCCTCAACAAGATATTAATTTATATTTATTCTCTTCCTGATCGCGACGCGTTCACTCGCGCAGCGCGCGCTGCCGCTTGAAGTTGAACTGATACGCGTCTATCAGTCACGTAACATTAAAGAGCATTAAAATGCATTTATCGTTTGAATTTCGTGATAAAATGGACTGAATACTCAATATGTTCGTGTGGGAACTAGGATTGAAGTGTGTTCCGTGCTTTAAACAAGCCGACTGTTAACTGTTAAAGATTGCATTCATAACCGTTCGGTACACGCGTGCACCAAACCGAGAGCCTTGTACCGAAACGGTTCAATACGAATACGTGTACCGTTACACCCCTAGTGTTCATCTATATTGCTTTTTATGTTTGTTTGTTTGTTAATTTCCTCTTGGATTATGCATTTCTTCTTGTTTTTGTAAAATAGCTTTTTTGTCTGGTATTTGCGTTTTCCAGGGTCTATATTTGTTATCTGTATCGCTTTCTTTGCTTACTAAAAAATAACTTGATGTTAATGCTGAAGCATTCCTTGAAGGCAGGAAGTGATCAGATGGCACATATTTTATATCTCGGCCTTTTACGAGGATTTTAAAGATCCGATGGCAGTTCCTAGAGTCCAGGTTTGTTCGTCATGCCTGACTAAAGCAGTAGCTGCGGTAAAGTGAGCGGCCTTCCCTTTCATGTTATGGGACGAGTATTACTCAATGACTCTTCCGCACGAGCTCTGTGTGTCCCCGGGGAGGCTTGAATTGCTCCGGCCGGCCTCTGTGTAAAGGAGAGGAGATAGCCGGCCATCTGGAGAATACGATACGATCATCACTGGTTCCTGCCATTTAAAGTGCCCCATCATCCCCCACCAGCACATTTCCCTTGGCCTTGACACGTTTAATGGCACGTTAGTCTTCAGCTGTCATATATTTTATGTTGTCTTATTTTCTTTTGTTTGTTTATACCTGGCTATTATAAAACGCGTTTAAACGTGGAATGAGAGCGCTCCGTAATGTGTCTTTTGTGGGTTGTGTGAATGCCACTGTGCATGTTTGTGTTGTGTGGTGTGCCTGTGTTTGTAAGGAGTATCATATTCTTCTGCTCACACACACACACACACACACACACACACACACACACACACACACACACACACACACACACACACACACACACACACACACACACACACACACACACAAGGATGTATAGACATATCGCAACCAAACACAATGAATTATTCAACCGGGCTTATACTGTGTGCTGATTGGACGAGGCAAACAGAAGCCACACAACAAATGTGAAACTTCATATTGAAAAAATCAATTTTTATATATAAGCTCAACTCTTTGTTCTCATATAACATCTGGCGAAATTTAAGGAACCGGTAAATGATACAGAGGAAATAAGGCTTTTTTTCTTTAAAAAAAATTGCTGTCAATATTAAGCTACTTGTGATTCATTTTGAAATATTTTCAGATGAATGTCTGATAGTAAAATTCTATATTATTTTGTCTAAATAAATGAAAAATAAACCCTAAAAATTTTAATCAATAAGTGAAACACAAATGATCAGTCTTTAAAGAATTACTTAAAGTGAATGTTAGATGATGGCAATATAGTGTTATTTTTTTAGTACTATTATAGCATTTATTCATATTTTTGAGCTTTTTAGTTAAACGTTAGTAATTTTGTTGTTAATTTCTCTTGTTTATTTAAGTTTTATTTCAGTTTTAGTTTAAGAATGGTAGTACTTTAACATAAATGTATATTATTTCAGTGAGTTGCTAAGGCAACACTTTTTTTCTATCTAATATATATATATATATATTATATTGCATTTCATGTTATTAATAATGTTATTAAAACGGCCAATAACTTGTATAGTACCGATATATTTTGCAACCATTGGTTTGGCATTGAGCTGGAAGTATTTTCACATTTACATTGAAACGGTGTCAAATGCAGAATGAATGTCTCTTGACTTGATTTACCTAGATGTCCTGCGGTGGAGGGCGAGAGAGGTTGGAAAAAGTGTTAGTTTAACTGGCGGGGAACTTTCCAGAACAGATGGGACAGTACAGATGGGACAGTAGCTGGAAATGACATGTTCATTTAATGCCCTCTTGAGTCGTATGAAGTAATGGGGCTGAGCAGATGCCTGCACAGATCTTGGTGTTAGAAAAGAGCCATGAAGTGAGTTCTCAGCAGCCAAAGGTCAAGAGCTCATCGTGACATGAGTGGATACTTGACTGAGTAATGCATTTACCCAAGAGTTTATCTGGAGAATCTGTCTGTCGTAAGGACACGTAGGGGGTCTTATTTGAAATGTATTTCGAAATGAGGGTTATTGCTTTGGTTACATGGTAATTAGTCAGTCTTGTCCTCCTCGTGAGACAAAAGTAACACCATGAGGGTGTTAAAACAATAAACTATAGGTGTAGGGCAATACAAAACAACAGTTAAGGCTGTTAGAAGACAGCTGGCCAAACCGTTTCCTCTACTTCCCCTTATCATGCTCAGGAGGAAATGTCTAGTAATAGCTCCTGTAGTAATTTTTTGTGCATTGAAGCTAATGCTTTCAAGGTCAGATGCTGCTTCATGATATTTTGTATGATGCAGATGATGGATGATTTTCAAATCGGATTTTAAAACTGTGGGAGACCATAGACACGAGCAGTTTCAACCAATTTTTTGCATTATAATCCTCCAAATGCACACACTGGAAGATTCGTCCTGATTTGTAGATTGTTGTAACATTTTCAGATGGTTCTCCTGGCGTGAGTTTTGTTTTACGGGAAGAAAACAAAGTAGAAATAATATCTCAATACTCCAGTTTCGTGGCATGTTTGTGTCTGCCAAGTTTCAACTATAGAAGCAGGCAACATCCGATTGGTCAAGCTCGCTCTCATTGGCTATCGCAGGTGCGCGAGTCGACTTGCGCTAAAAGATTAACCCTCGATGCTACGTTTTGTTTTGCTCTATCCTCTGCGCTTCTGCGTTCGTCAATGCGCATGCGTCAAGGGTTCATTACTCTTTCACCGAAAATCGATGCGTACAGCAGTCCGCCAGAAGTTAGCTATTTTAGTCTATAAAGTTTTATATATGGATATTTTTCTTACACAAACGCATCGATTCGCTTCCGAAAGCCTTTATTAACCCCCGGAGCCGTGTGGAGCAGTTATATGATGGATATATGTACTTTTATGATGGATAGATGCACTTTTATAATGGATAGATGCACTTTTATGATGAAGATAGATGTACTTTTATGATGAAGATAGATGTACTTTTATGATGGATAGATGCACTTTTATGATGGATAGATGTACTTTTATGATGGATAGATGCACTTTTATGATGGATAGATGTACTTTAATGATGAAGATAGATGTACTTTTATGATGATAGATGCACTTTTATGATGTAAAGATGCACTTATATGATGCTTTTATGATGATAGATGCACTTTTATAATGGATAGATGCACTTTTATGATGAATAGATGCTCTTTTATGATGATAGATGCACTTTTATGATGAATTGATGCTCTTTTATGATGATAGATACACTTTTATGATGGGTAGATGCACTTTTATGATGGATAGATGTACTTTTATGATGGATAGATGCACTTTAATGATGGATAGATGCACTTTAATGATGAAGATAGATGTACTTTTATGATGATAGATGTACTTTTATGATGATAGATGCACTTTTATAATGGATAGATGCACTTTAATGATGGATAGATGCACTTTAATGATGAAGATAGATGTACTTTTATGATGATAGATGTACTTTTATGATGATAGATACACTTTTATGATGGATAGATGCACTTTTATGATGGGTGGATGCACTTTTATGATGGATAGATGCACTTTTATGATGGGTGGATGCACTTTTATGATGGATAGATGCACTTTTATGATGATAGATGCACTTTTATGATGGATAGATGCACTTTTATGATGGGTGGATGCACTTTTATGATGATAGATGCACTTTTATGATGGGTGGATGCACTTTTATGATGGATAGATGCACTTTTATGATGGGTGGATGCACTTTTATGATGGACGGATGCACAAGTCAATGCCATTATAAAGCTTGGATTAGCCAGGACTATTTTAATATAACTCGGATTATATTCGTCTGAAAGAAGAATGTCATATACACCTAGCATGACTTTAGGGTGAGTAAATCATGGACCAACTTTCATTTTTGGGTGAACTATCCCTTTAAAACGTGGATTTTTCCTTTAAGTCATTGGAAGCAAATTGAATTGTGTATTTTTCTCCTTTGTTGAACATTCATATGAGACCCTTAATTAAATATAAACAGTGTTTGATGTTTTCTCTAAACGTGGATATTATGAATTCTGTTTCTGCCAGAGCTTCAGCCATAATGACTTTATTTAATTTTGAATCAGGAGGAACGAGCGCTCTGTTCATTACCAGTGCCTTGAGGACTGATGCAGCCTGACTGATTCTGGAGTGCTGCCTCAAACAGGCTTTTCTCTCTCTCTCTCTCTCTCTCTCTCTCTCTCTCTCTCTCTCTCTCTCTCTCTCTCTCTCAATTAGTCTGCAGATGAGTCAAAGCGAATGGGATGAGCTGAAGTGCTTCACAAATCGAAGCGTCTCGCATGTGTTGTGATTTAAACCCAGAAGACGTCATTCTCAAACAGCTGATCCGACTTTGACTTTCCAATGAAGAAAACTCATCTGGGTCATCTATTCCAGGTGTGGCATCTGTTTCATGTGAGGGATGATATGTAGAGCTCACATCCTGGAGCATCGTGTGAAGATCCTGTCCTTCATTCCATGTACACTTTCACAGGACCGAATGCCTCAGCTGACCCATACAGACTTTTCCTGGAAGGGAGACTTGAGGATTTCTTCCATGAGTCTTCTTGGAATCATTTTTTTTTTTATTCTTAGAGATGCTTTTGGGAGTCTTGTTTCAGCAACGTGTCACAGACCCACATGTCCTCATGGAATATTCGGCACGTGAGAATTCATCTAAGCGTCCGTACGACTGATATTGCTGCTGTGTTGGTCATCGTCCAGCTCTCTGATATTAAGTCAAAGTTGAGCGAGATGTTTCTGCATTTAGACAGACTGAGAGTCCGTGGAGACTGTACTCTTCCTAGTAGGGCTCTTGAAAACAGAGATATCTTGACAACAAATTATGAAATCCGTCCTTTATTTACTGGTCTTCCAAGCTATGAATCCCTGTAATTCCAGCTCTACTGTAAGTCTTCTTAGAGGTCGTTGAGAGCAGGCAGTTAAAGTTCATGTAGTTTTACTGATTTGCATTATTTACATTTTGGTGTCAGTTAGAGGGGTTTTCAAACAGATCACGAATAGTATTCATGTTAAAGGGATAGTTCACCGAAAATCAAAATTGTCATCATTTACTCACCCTCAAGTTGTTCCAAACCTGTATGAATTTCTTTGTTCTGCTGAACACAAAGGAAAAATGTTTGTAACCAAGCAGATCTTGGCGGCAGCCATTAGTATTTTTTTACCCTACTATGGTAGTCAACACTGTAAAAAAATAAAAATAAAACCCCGTAAAAAAAACGGTAAATCTCTGGCTGCAGAGTTTCCAGACGGATTCCGTCACATCACAGTAAAAAACCTTTTCACAAAATTACATGCAATAAACCGTAAAAATACAGAGAATATTTTACAGTCAAAATGAATCAAATTACAGTATATTGCTGTTGCTAATAATTTATTAAACTGTGAAAAAAAACTGATAAATTATGTAAAATTACACATAAATCATCTAATTTTCAAGTTAATCTCTGCAAATGTAAGGTTTTTATGAGTTATTTTATAAACCTGCTCTGTCCATCTACAGTAATTTACTTTTAAAATATAGGTTTTCCATGTACAATAACTAAGATTTAATTTATAAAAAGGCAGTAAGCACATTAATTCAAAAACAAATGTTTGCATATTTACAGTATTAATCTTTATTTAATCAACTGCAACCTCTAAATTAAGGCCTACTTATACATTAAAAATAGCAACCTTTACAGCCAATTTCTGTTAAATGTACAGAATACATTTGATCAAAGGAACTTGCATGTTTACAGTTTTAGTCATTATACATTACATAACAACTATCTTTAGATTAATCTGTATGTCTTTATACTGTAACTTTGCAGTTATTATTTTATACATATACAATTACATTTTATCCAAAGCAGCTTACAAATTAAGAGTATGGAAGCAGCAATAAGTGCAGTGACAATTTCTAGTTAGTCTAGCACAGTTTCTTTTTTTCTTTTTCTTTTTAGTTAAACAGAAAAGTGCTAGTTTTAATGAGTCAAGTGTTCACAAAAAGATGCATCTTTAGCAGTTTATTGAAAATTGTGGGAGTTAGTCAGGTTATTCCACCTCCATGGACCAGTCCAGGTAAAGGTCTTTTGTGCCTCTTTGGGATGGCACCACAATGCACCATTGACCTTCAGAATGCAAGCTTCTGGAGGGTGTATAAATCTGAAGCAGTGAGTTTAGCTGTAAGGGTGCAGAGCCAGTTGTTGTTCTGTAAGCAAACATCAGTGCCTTGACATTGATGCCAGTGGCCAAGAGAGCATTACAATAGTCCAATCTGGAACAAGAGCTTGGTTGACAAGTTGTGTAGCATGTTCCGCTAGGAATGGCCTGATCATCCCAATGTTGTAACAAGGTAAATCTGCAAGATCGGGCAGTTCAAGCAATGTGGTCTGTGAAGTTTTACTGATCAATTATAACACAAAGGATGGGCTGGCTGAAACCACGAGCACTTCCGTCTTGGCAGGGTTGAGTTGAAGGTAAAGGTCATCCAGATGAAGGTCGGAAATTTCTATCAAGAAGGCTGAGATGTGAGCATTTACTGGCTGATCATCCACCTGGAATGAAGGGTAGAGATGTGTCAGGATAGCAGTGATAGGAAAAGCCATGTTTCTGAATAATTCTAGTTACAATTACAACAAAACTACTGTACAAAACAGCTGCATGATAAGATGTAATCAAAGAATTTGTTGAATGAGAAGAACAGTGCATTCATTCCACACCTGCATTGCAATGCTCATCTGCTGTAGATCTCCTGTCTTTCCACATGACCTGAAATCACAAAAAATAAACAAATACAAAAAAAAACAAATAAAGAAATAGTTTAAAGGGAGTTTGGAGTTAAATTGTAATATTAATCTTTTATATTGTGTTATGTAGCTTGCTGCTAACTGCAGCTCTAATGCACTTGTCACGCCAGGAGCTATATTTTATTTCACATAAGGGTACCAAAAGCGTGCTTTTTCTTGTTTGTTTCCTAGAAAGACTCCAGATTGTAAATTTAAATGCAAAATGGGATGAATGTGGAGTTGATGGGCCATCCAGAATCTGAATAGATTAGAATGTCTCAATTCCAAAACATAAGAAGGATAATGAGGATTAAGTCATTCATGACAGACGTGTGAAAAGTTCATTGAATGAAAACAATATGCTATGAATTAAGCTGTTGAAAGACTAGTTAGTAGACTGAAAGTATGTGTTTTACAGATAAGATGCTATCACAATAACATAATGATAGCTCATTTTAGCATTCACAAAAAACTCACAACAATATGCTTCATAAAATGCATAATTTTAGATATTTCATCGTCAAATTTGAAATGAAGCATGACCACACTTGTGGATTTAATTTAGTTGTGGTTATAAGTTGTTATACTTCATTCATATAATATTTGTATACATTTAAAAATATATTATTATTTTTTAAATTTTTGTTTTAATATTTGAGTCTATATATCTCCATATTAATAACAGTCTGAGTAATTCTGAGTCTTGAATTGTCAACTCTTAAGCGTTGACTTTCTGAATATACACATAAGTAACGTATATCTAGAAAGACTTGCGAGCAGCAGCCCTTTTATTTGGGGTATGTCAAAATGCCCCACTTGCCAAAATGGGGGTCGACAGGCAAGGGGTTAATTTTCCACAGTTCTTTAATTGCTTTAGAATATTTACTGAGTTTTAGATGGAAATAATTGGCTGCGTTCCCCATGTTACATGTTTTTTCCTTTACATTGGTTGTTTTTGTGGGTGGAAAGCCTGATCATCAGCCCTCACACAATATTGGCCCATTGTTAGGAAAGAGAATGATCTTACAGTTTGGCCCGACTCCACTGAGCTTCCAGTAAACTCAGCATTTTTAGAGAGTCTTTATGTCGGTGACAACCGGCCACCCAAAGCAGAGTAACGACTTTTGAATGTCTTCGCTAAATAACAGGAAAGAAATTCAAGTGGTATTGTGCATAGTGTTATTCCAGTAACCTGGTGTTCTACAGAATGTGCCCATCATAAGCCCTACGGTAATTGTTTCTCATGTGGAAGTCCGTAAAAATAAATGTGCATTCGGATGGTGATTTATTCACGGTGGAGGAGCGAGTTTTGTGATCCTGGGCACCTGGGAATCTGCTCACGTGATTAATAACATGATCGTATGCTGTAAATTAAATGTCATATGCTTGGTATAATAAGAATAAATGCATATTTTATTTAATAATAGGAAAATAATATCCTAATTATTATTTAATTATTTAAATCTGTTTAAAAATATGAATATATAGACGCACATTATAGTTAAAATTGTTTTCTGTCTTGTATTTTATCTCAAAATAAAGGATGTCGGACCCACTTTATATAGGGGGCCTTAACTACTATGTACTAACATTTTAATTAATCATTTGATACATTGCAATTATTGTGTACATACATGTTTTTACATTTTTTAGAATACCTGCATGTAATTACATCTGTAATTAATTTCTGTAGTTACATTTGTAATTACACTGTTGACCCTTCCCTTACACCTAACCCTACACTTAAACTTACCCATACCAACACACCTGTCCCTAACTTTACCCGTATCCCACCTCGATATCAGCAAAGGTGTTTTGCAATACAATATGAACACAGTAAGTACATTGTACTTATTTTTTGATGTAAGTACATAGTAGTTAAGGCCACCTAATATAAAGTGGGGCCAGGATGTCATTTTAGTCCACATGGAAATGAGCAGAAATAAGTGAATACAGCCTCTTATTTACACGAGGTAAACACAATTCTGTGGTTATTTTAACATGCGTAATAACGGCCCATTTCAAATGTTTACGTGCTTTTATTCTTTTTGTTTTTTGAGCGGTGATTAAATATATTGCTCTTGTTTATACTTGCCAGCATTTCAGTAATAAAAGTCTAGATCTTTAAAATGCATCCAAATGACTGCGAAGCGCAACCGTACGGTGGCATGCAGGGGTCAAAAAGGATATAAACAGTGAATTTTGAAGTGATATATTCTTGAAAACTCAGAGATGTGGAATCGGAGAGCAATTAAATTTCCACATGACCTTGGTGTTTGTCTAAAAACAGTAGGTAATTCGGCCGGGGATTTTTACTCGGGTGGTGGGAGAGCCCCTGTCAATGATGAAAATGTTTCTCGTGTGGTCGTAAGGTATTTTCATCACTATAGTCATCACTAATGCCACCATCTTTGTCAAGATCAGGTTGTTCAAAAGGTTTGCTTGTATGTCCTACACCGCCAGTCTTGCTATGTTATATAATCTAATTGAAACCAGTTAGCACTTAAAAATAGCCACAGGCCAAAGGAACAGAAACACCCTACAACCAGAGAAAAATACGAGACCTTCAATAGTTTTATGGCACTGCCCTTTTCTTTAGTAACGACTCTCTTGAGAGGGTCTTTTAAAATGGTTAAGAGCAGATCTGCATTTCTCATAATATGCCAATTCAGAGTCTGCAAAGTCTTCTTGGGCGGCGTTCGCTCTCTTTCTGTTGATTATGAATGAGCTGTCTCTCTCTCAGTTTGTCTTTTCCCCCATGACACGGTGATTTACTGATCTCCCCTCTCATGTTCCCTCTCTTTTGCTGAGTCACGGCGTGTATTTAAAGACCGGAGACCGGAGCGGGATAACGGGATTCGCTTACACCTCGTCAAGTCAATCGTTGCAGTTATATTACAAGTAGATGATCTAAAGCAGGACAAACGGTGTGGCTAGCTGTGCATACTCCCTTAGCATGTAGCAAAAAGCAAAAAGACCAAACTAGGATAGAGTTGAGAGGCTGGCGTTCCTATTTTAGATCTGCCGTCTTTAATGTACACACTTAAGCTGCCAGATCTCTTAAAATACTCCTGTTCTCAATGCAGTCCAAGAATCGGTGACCAGAGATGATCTTGACTAGCTGTTTCTGGGCAGTACGATTCCTTTCAAATGAATCAGCCCCTTCCCTTTCTTTCTTTAGTCTTCTAGTTCATTCTAAATTAGCTTTTCATTCTTGGCCCGCTTCCTAGAGCGCACCGGAGATGTCAAGGAGAGCGAAAGAAAGAGAGGAATGAAGCTATGTGTAGAGAAAAGTGAAAACATTCATAGTTTATAAATACTTATTGTGTGTCTCCATTAAATTCCGAGCGCTTAAACAATCAAGGACTTTGAAGATTCCTAGACTCTGTGAAAAAATTCCCAACTATGCCAGGTCCCAACCCAGAAGGCCTCGTGCCAGTACGGCTTAACGCACGTTTACCGTAAACAGGCTGGAATCCTGGCGTCTGTGTGAACAATGCGCTGACTTGGCTGCCAAAACCGTAACCCTGTGTTTATGACCAAACCCACTTCAGAAGCGAGGCTCGGCATTGTGTAATAGCATGATTGGCTTTACAGCTGAGCAATTATGGAATAACTTGGGTAAAATTTACCTTTGAAACCCAGTGGCCTCTGAAGGGATGGTTTACTGGAGATGTAGGGTTCTTGTGTGGTCAGTCTGGACTGAATCATATACTGGGTTCTGCAAGGCATGTGTCCAGTCAGTGTGGGAGTGATGATGCACTGGCATGGTTTTCTGTAACTGCGCAACTATGACGTAGATCCAGGTCTTGACGACATTACAGTTGCATATCAAATTTTATTTTGGTTATTTCAAAGAGCCTTACAGCCTGCTACAGCAAAATAAATCCCTACCAAGCAAATATGTGACCCTGGACCACAAAACCAGTCATAAGTTTCACGGGTATATTTGTGGCAATAGCCAACAATACATTGTATGGGTCAAAAATTATAGATTTTTCTTTTATACCAAAAATCATTGGGATATTCGGCAAAGAGATTCGGTTCCATGAAGATATTTTGTCAATTTCCTACCATAAATATGTCACAAATGTATTATTAGTAGTAATATGCATTGATAAGGACTTCATTTGGACAACTTTAAAGGTGATTTTCTCAATATTTAGATTTTTTTGCATCCTCAGATTCCAGAATTTCCAATATTGTCATATCCTAACAAACCATACATCAATGGAAAGCTTATTTATTCAGCTTTAATATGAGGTATACATCTCAATTAAAAAAAAAAATGGACCTTTATGACTGGTTTTGTGGTCCATGTGCACATATAAGAAAATACTTCTTTATTTGTTTATTTATTTATTAGCAATTACTTTCAATGTTTATTAAAAACTCTTTATTTATCAGAGATTTCGTTGTATACATAAATTACTTAATATCTATGGAAAATTCTATTTATTTATTATGTATCTATCAGAAATTACTTTCAGTATCTATGGAAATCTCTTTTTCATGCTGTCTCTCTCTCTCTCACGTAGCAAGTACCATGTTGTCAGCACTACTGCACCACTTGTATGAATAAAATACTGTATCACTGGTGAAAAGGTACATTGAATTTCTCAGTAGTTGTGTGGTTACCTCGCTATTTGCAGAGACACTACTTTCCAACACTGCTAAGAGATGAGACGGACACAGGTAATAACATGTCCAGTCACCTTTCTCTCTGAACAGAAATGGCCCAAGCCTCTGTTTACTAGTTCTAAAGAGTTGAGAGTAGGGCGGGGCTATATGGCTGAAAACTGTATCACGATATAAGTGTTTCATATCGGTCGATATCGATAATTATTGATATGTAATGTATTGATATGTTTATGTATTGTTTATCTACAGGCATGCTAAACATGGTTCTGTGTGTGATTTGGCTAACTTACTAGTAAAGCCAGTGTTTAGTGTTTTGGGTTAATAGTTCTTGCGACAGATATTTGGCTATAATCGTTCTAAAAATACAAAAGTAACAGTGCCATTCAGTAGCGATCATTATAGATCCGCAGTCTTTACTCTTGAGGACTGAACAGGTTCTGCTCGATCATCTTCACTAAAATGTTTTGGGTCTGATTCGGGCTTAGATTGGTATGTTTTTATTGATGCCATTGTTTCTAATACTGACCAAAGCACAGCCTCCAGGTAAGGGGCGTGACGTTTCCGACAAACGTACACTGCGGTTAGCGAATCACAACACACTGGGCCAGCTAACCAATCTGAGCCCATCGTGTATTTTTGAGGGACTGGCTTCATACAACCCGGAAAGCATCAGACCGTTTTACAAGGAGGGACAGAGCAGTGTAGAATAAAGGTCAAATATATGAAAAATAATGCAATTTTTTTTTAAACGAAGCATGAACACATGTTACAGTGCAGCCCACAAACACAGTCAAGCCTTCAAAAGAATGTGTTTTACCAGCCCTTTAAGTCATCCTAGGTGTATATGACATTCTTCTTTCAGACGAACACAATCAGAGTTATATTTAAAAATATCCTGGCTAATCCAAGCATTATAATGGCAGTGAATGAGAGCCCAATATATGAATCCCAAATCGTGCATCCATCGATCCATTATAAAAGTGCTCCACACGGCTCCAGGGGGGTTAATAAAGGCCTTCTGGAGCGAAGTGATGCTTTTTTTGTAAGAAAAATAATGACGAAAAAAGCGTAACTGACTTGGTGTAACGTAGCATAAGCGTTGTGAACTGCAAAAGGCATTACACTTTTTCTGTATTTAACCCCCGGAGCCATGCGGATTTCTTTTTATAATGGATGGATTTTTTATAATGGGTGAAACTTTTGGGCTTTTCAAATTAAAACATTTTCCAAACGGTGCAAGTACCAAATTAAGGGCTCTTTCACGTCTTTGTGCACTCAAATGGTTTAAAGTGGTTTGACTGTTTATACTGACAAAACCTAAAACAGGTGCAATTGATAAACGTTCATTCTATGATACTAAAGCTCTGCAATTAATGAGAATTACATGCATTTTGAACCATGGTGCCTGGTCCATACGGATCAACTACGTTCCCTATACTTGACCGCACTTTTGCGGAGTGACTATCACGGGTGCATCGCGATATTGATGCTAAAACAATATATCGTGCAGCCCTAGTAGTCCAGAGTCTATTTATCCTTACTCGTCCTATCCATGAATGCAATATATGTTTTGGTAATTGTTTTTGACTTCACCCCAATGATGAAAGGAAGAGGCATCAGTAGCTGGAGACTGTCCAACAGGGGTCAAAGATATACCATCTCATCTGCTCCAGCCAATAGAAGAGGAGCTCAATTGCTTAAGGGCTAATTTTGTTGTTTGTAGCTCAGCATGTGAGTAACCAAGACCAAAGAGAGGAGCTCTGTCCCAACACCCCTTAGGCCGAG
>NC_137102.1:6723280-6785780 GCF_949357685.1 Gobio gobio | reverse complement strand
GTGTGTGCGTGTGTGTGTGCGTGTGTGTGTGCGTGTGTGTGTGTGTGTGCGTTTAGTGGCCTGCAGTATTGGGTTTCATGAGTGAAAGGCCAGCGGGCCGGCTGTAGGGCCTATAGCTCAGCTGCAGTGATATGTCAGTGGAGTTCTGTCAGATCAGACCTTTCCTCTCCACCTCGGCGCCAGCCTGCCTTGCCCGGGACACTATAGAACCACTCACTGGAAGAAAGCATGTTTAAATATTTGCTAGGGAATCATATAGGGTTATTGTTTCTGTCGTGAGACATTGTGAACATTGTAGGGGCCGTAGTATTAGTGTTTTTCTTTATCAGTCTTGAGGAATTGAATTAGAGCTTTTGGAGTGTGGTAAACATTTACATGAACACTAACAATGTATTGTGAAGAATCAGACAATTGAAACAATAGCTTGTGTTGCAGGAGGTTGTTTTTAGTTGTTGTCCACGGCAAAAACTTTTATCTGTGTCACAATGTTTTAATCTCTAGTTTGGCTTTACTTTTGATAGACATTTTGAGCAATACAATATATTGACCAATATTTTTTACGGTTTTTAAACGTATACTGTTAAATCGGGCATGGGATAGTTCACCCAAAAAATTCTGTCATTAATTACTCACCCTCATGTCGTTCCAAACACATAATGCTGCGTTCACACCGAACGCGAATAGAGCGTCTGGAGCGAGTGATTTCCAAGTCAATTATAACGTCTGGAGGTCCTGCGGTGCGATAGACGTGTTAGGCGTGGTGCAATGGACACGATTTCACCTCGTTCGTGCGAAAGACGCGAATTGAGCATCTTGCGATATGCTTAAGTGATTTTTTTGGGGTGCTTTTTGTGCATTCAGGCGTTTTGAAGCAAATTTGCATTGACGCCCGAGTTGAAAAATCTGAACTTTGGTGTCTGTTCGCGCCGCGTTAACCAATCAGGAGCCTACTTGCTGCTGTCACATGGTGAAGTGACGTGATAAACGGGGGCAGGCCCGCCTTAAAATTACATTGACTTAATTTGATTTAAAAAGCACCAGCTGTAGCATGTTGCACTAAACATTATTTGATTTAACATTTTGGAACAACATACTTTGGTTTTATTTAATTTCACTGGTAAAGACTTTTTTTTCTTTACACTGAATTTAAAAACAAATGCTGATTTAAGTAACATCTTTGTTTGGATTGCAGAATATGCAGTTGTTGCCTTTAATGTCACCTTTCAGCCTTTTTATTTCCAATTCAATTTCCCGTTAATTTCAGATTGCGGACTTGTTTTCATTAGCCAAAAGCCAATTTAGCCTGTTAAATACCAAATAAACATCTTGTTCATGTATACTTTCATTCTTTTATTGTGTAAAATAAAAAAATCGGTATCGGAATCGGCCAGTTTTCTTGAAAAAAATCGGTATCGGAATCGGCCATGTAAAATGATCGGTGCATCACTAGTTGTTACTGTTCTTTCATGCATTTAATTATAAAGAAATAAAAAAAGTCACTCATTCAACATGGAGGGACGACTGAAAATGGCAGTGAGCAGTCATATGGAGCTATATGGGCACGGTACAGGCGAAAGTACCGCTGAAAGCGGCTGTCATCCAGGCGCAGTTTATCTCACTTATCATATCCACATATTTTTTATATTTTTATTTTTATCTTATTTCCTATTTTTATCTTTTACTTGATTTATTTATAATTCTACTTATGTTAATACTTTTTATTCTAATTTTATTCTATTTCTATTTAATTTCTTGTAACTGTTATTTGCACTGTCCATGGAGCGGACCTGTTTACATTTCACTGCCAGTTGTATATTGTGTATATAACTGTGTATGTGACAAATAAAACTCTTGAATCTTGAATCTTGGAGCGACTCGAACACGCGTCTATTTCACTTCAAACGCTCGCTTTATTCAAAATGTGTGGATTCAAAATGTTTAAGCGTCCTCCTAGATGCGATAGACGCAAATTTTACGCTCTATTCGCGTTCGGTGTGACCACAACATAAGACCTTCGTTCATCTTCAGAACACAAATGAAGATATTTCTGATGAAATGCGAGAGCTCTCCGATCCCTCCATAGACAGCAATTTAATTAACACTTTCAAGGTCCAGAAAGACATCGTTAAAATTAGGGCTGCACAATATATCGAAATTATCGAAATATCGCAAATGTTCATATCGCGATATGCTTATCGCAAGGGCACGCAATATCTGAATAATTTTAATAGGTTGCTTCAACATTGTGAAAATTGTAGGTTTTAGGTCGATGCATATAGTAGAGAATAGACTGAGCACACGACTTGTGTTACTTATGTGACTTGCTTGATATTAAAAAGAGTTATTAGACGCAATAGTTGCAAAAAACAACTCCTTGCAGTCTCGCGCTGTCTGACACACACACACACACACACACACACACACACACTGAAACGCGCACACAAGCCGCATCTCAGAAAGCGTGTGATTCCTTCAGTTCTGTTTCGTGCCTTGTTACAATGTATTTAAATATTGGCATTAATTTTTTTTTTTGTTTACATTGATGTTAAAATTATTTTTGCTTAAACTCTGCTGGTCACTTTCAGAAGTTGTAGCGATGCTTTATTTTCCCAGAAAGAATGTGAAACTCATAAATGGTATCAATCTCAGTTTTTAAATAATTGTTTTAATATAATTTAAATAGATTTTACACTCTTAAAGCAATATTGTATCGCATATCGAATATCACATTATTTAACAATGATATCGCATATCGCATTTTTCTTCAATATCGCACAGCCCTAATTAAAATAGTCCATTTGACTACTTCAACCTTAATGTTATGAAGCGACAAGAATACTTTTTATGCGCAAAACCAAATAAAAAAAAAACGACTTTATTCAACAATTTCGTTCTTGCCTGCGTTAAGGTCCTTTCACACTGGACGCGATTTTGACGCACAAATAATTTGTTGCGATGGTTTTATTTTTTGATCAGTTGTTTGTGCAATGAGTGCTTCCACACCGAACGTGAATGTGCTGTGGCGAAAAAAACGATGTTTATTTTATTTTTTTGTTTCGATGTCGATTTTTTTTTTTGTACTTGCAACGACAGTAAAGGCTTCAACCAATCACATACAAGGAAACAAAGGTCACGAAATGTCCAGTTGATGTCACAAGCTATTCAATCAACATTAACCTTTGCCAGGTATCGCATTTCTCACGAGATTACAGCTGTAGTTGTGTTTACAGCTGTACAGATGCAGCTGTGTTTGCCCACTGTAGGCTACAGACAACGATATCATAACCTTTTGAGTCAAAACTCGTTGATTTTTTTCTAAACCTAATTGTGTCCACGACTATGGAAAGTGAATGTGTTTCCGTCAGTACGACTGTGGCACTTAAATGTTTACATTGTGACTCAACTGGAAACACAACTGTAAACAGCTGCTCCGGATCGATTGGTTCCTTAAGTGTGTGTGTGTCTCGTCAGATGCGCTTTCACTGTCTCTGGAGGAGCTCCTTAAAATTGTCCCACGGAAAGTAAGAGCGGAACCGGCCATGATAAAGTTTTAGCTCCTGTACAAGATTAGCATAGGCCTACACCCCTTCAGACTCTCTGTTCTTTAAGACTGGCTGCACCCAAAACCTTCTTCTCTGTCTTTTAAAGAGAATGAAAAGCTCATCTTCACTGGATGAGGAAGTGTCCGTGTTTTCTCAGCTGTCGCCGTGAATGTTTTGGGAATGTTGGAGCTCTGAAACGTCACAGACGTCACAAACTCGCGTCGCGGCTGATGTGAATGGTTTTGACGCGAACTATTCGCACGCGAAATATTCACTTTTTCCGCTTTGCTTTTCCGTTACAAGTCCGGTGTGAAAGGGCCTTTAGTCTCCTACGCTGTTAATGTTGTAAAAACATAAAATTAAGGTTGAACCACTGGAGTCGATGGACTATTTTAACGATGTCTTTCTGAGCCTTGAAAGTGTTCATTAAACTGCTGTCTATGGAGGGGTCAGAGAGCTCTCGGATTTCATCAGAAGGATCTTCATTTGTGTTCTGAAGATGAACGAAGGTCTCACAGGTTTGGAACGAAATGAGGGTGAGGAATTCATGACAGAATTTTTATTTTTGGGTGAACTAACCCTTTAATTATGGGAAAAAACTGCTATGAAACTAGGAAATTGGGCCAATATAATGATGATGATAAATTATGGACGGTCATCAATGTGTTGTGCGTCTTTATTTATTTGCGTTTCACCACTTTTAATCGTTGTTTGTGTAAGGAGTCCAGAGGTCCGTTTTCATCATGTTCCTGAGCAGTGTTGGGGCTAACGCATTACAAGTAACTTGAGTTACGTAATATTACTTTTTCAAGTAACTTGTAAAGTAACGCATTACTTTTCAAATTTACAACAAAATATCTGAGTTACTTTTTCACATTTATTTGACAGACAGCTCTCCTGTCCCCATGTTGTGAAAAATAAGTGCAGAGGTGTGTGTGTGTGTGTGTGTGTGTGTGTGTGTGTGTGTGTGTGTGTGTGTGTGTGTGTGTGTGTGTGTGTGTGTGTGTGTGTGTGTGTGTGTGTGTGTGTGTGTGTGTGTGTGTGTGTGTGTGTGTGTGTGTGTGTGTGTGTGTGTGTGTGTGTAAACATGAGGGTTATTGTAGTTCTGGACTAAATGTGAGCATTTACTCATCTCACTTGCACAATAAAGATTCTGTACTCCTCAAAATGAATAAAATCAGTCAAATGCAAAATCAGAGTACTCAAACCTCAAATATATAAATGTTAAATAAAACAAATATTTTTATGCATTTAATCTACCTTTATTGACCAATGTCGTGCTGCTGACCTTTGATGATTCAGTTAAGCCATGAGCAAAAATTACTAGATTTTTTTTTTTTCTCCTGCGTCCTATTCTTCCATTATCCAGAATGCCAGCACATTTTTACCTCAGCCTGAGGTCTATTATTTCAATTTTGGTATGAAGAGGTCTTTACATTTGCACAAAAAATGACTTTTTTTGCTATTAAAAAACAAGCCCAGCCCAGGTGAGAAAAAGTAACGCAAAAGTAACGTAACGCATTACTTTTCTTAAAAAGTAACTAAGTAACTCAATTAGTTACTTTTTAAGGGAGTAACGCAATATTGTAATGCATTACTTTTCAAAGTAACTTTCCCCAACACTGTTCCTGAGCAGCATTTGCTTGTTGACCTACGTAAAAGGACCTCGCATATGACATTAGACTTGATGGCCTGGTCTGATAACACCGTAAGCTTGAGGAACAGGAGCTCACCGGATCATTGTAACACCCGCATGCTTTTGCTTTATTGGGTGCCGAACTCCCGGGTGTATAGATCAGCACTATTTCTTTATGATGTCACTGCTCACGGCCGAATTCCTATTGACCCCCAGACCCATGTTAGAAGCTTGGGGATTTTAGCCTGCGGCATTACTTTTGTCTCCCTACCATTCTCTGTACCACATTTAAATGTCTTTTCCTGGGATTGAGGCCCATGGGAATGGCTGTAGATCTGATAGCAAAGCCAGTTTTTGTAGCGTTGTTGCTCTTAGAGATTTGTTTCCATTAGCTAGAGGTGCTGCTCAGCTGAGAGAGTTAGCTGAGTACACACAGACAGGAAGATGTCACATTCATCTCCATTACAGACAGCAGAGTCAGCTGAGCGCAGAGAGAGAAAGAGAGAGGGAGAGAGAGAGGGAGAGAGAGAGGGAGAGAGAGAGGGAGAGAGAGAGGGAGAAGTCGCCAGATGCTGGAGGAGAGACCAAAGGGGTGGGACCATTAAAGAGGGCTGATCTTTTTTTCCGTAATGGGATAGAGAAGGTTCATTGAGTTCAGACTGAGTCATCATCACACTGCAAGTCTCTCGCTCTCAAACCCTGTAGCGCAAAGGAAATACTCTATAGAGCCGTGATTCTTCCTTCAGGTGTTCATGTAGGTTTCATTACGGTAATTTGCACAAATGAGACAGATTTGAGTGTTTAGCAAGTAGGAAATCTTCCACACAAAAGTGTTGTTATTGTTAACTAAAACTATAAAATACATTTTTTTTTTTTTTTTAATGAAGCTGATGTAAAATAATATAGAAATAACTGAAATGTTTGTTGAAGTACTAATATTACTAAAACAAATAAAAATAAAGCGAAAAGCACTTACTAGAATCCAAATGAACCTAATGAACCTAAAACCTAATTTGAAGTACTGTAATTGTCGGTTCATTTATTTGCAGTCATTATAGGGTGTTCTTGGTATCTAGATAATGGGCTTTTCTTTACGGGACTTTATAAGTGCTGAGGTTTAGTGGTAAGTAGGGATGTGACACTGAAAACATTTTCCCACCGGTTAATCGACGTGTGACAACACACCAGTTATACCGGTATCACCAGCGGTGGCTTATAAATCGCTAATTCTAAACCGAAAGTAAAATGCACACGGCCGCTCAGGCATTCATAACGGAGCGGCGCAAAGCGAGTGTTTTCAATGAATTCCTATGGAAGTTGAGCTTCCATAGCAGTGGTCGGCCAAACCTGGCTCTTTGACAAAAATCATGTGGCTTGCCCTTTACCAACAAATGATCGATAAAAAAATCAGACTCATCAACAGAGATCCGCTCTCTGCAGAAGAAGCAGCCAATTATAATTCCCTTGTTGTACAGCCTACAGTAGTAAATGAAAACTTTATAATATTAATAATATTTAAGTTGTACCGGCCAAAGTGCGTTTTCAGTGCCTCGCAATCAACAAACCACTTACGTTTCCACAGCTCCATATTCAAGCAGCTGCTTAGCTTGTTTAAGGCGAAAACCATTTTTAGAACAGCAGCGAAAATGTAAAATATTAACTTTTAATATATAATTTTATTGAAACTGGTGCTTTGCTGTACCAAGAGACATTTTGAAACATTTCACCCACTGGTACTTTCGCCGCAGAGACCCTTTATGTCCTATTGATGTCGATTTTGTTTAAAGTTATTAATAACGAAACATGAATGAATGAGAAAGCGGGATGTACTTTATATTGAAAATAAATATTAAAAGCGCAATAAGTCGCGAAAGAGTATTGAATTCTACTGACAGGATGCTGTGCGCACGCTCCGAGCTGGACAAGCATAGTAGCCTTTGCCTTCAGTTGTGTGCCTAAACGGCCAAATAAATATATCATAAATATGTCAAAATCCCAAGAATTCACATAAACACAGTAGATGTAAGCACTGTGTGCGTCTCTCTCTCTCTCTCTCTCTCTCTCTCTCTCTCTCTCTCTCTCTCTCTCTCTCTCTCTCTCTCTCTCTCTCTCTCTCTCTCTCTCTCACACTCACACTCACACTCACACTCACACACACACACACACACACACACACACACACACACACACACACACACACACACACACACACACACACACACACACACACACACACACACACACACACACACACACACACACACACACACACACAAGAAGAGGATTTATGCTCATCAGTTGGTAACTCAACCTCACATTAGCCTCTTAATGAAAAACACAACAACAAAAAAGTACAATGACAAACTCACTTAAATAGGCGCGTTTACATTTCGCTTTGAAACCAAGCGGCAACCTCTATGAAGGTATTTTTGGTGCAAAACAACTGAACACGCGTGCGAGTGGAATTTGTATCTGTAGAGCATATCCACATATGTGTATCAATAAATTTGAAGTCACAGAGAAAAATATTCACGGTCGCGCGCCGCCGGTTTAAAAGAGCTCTTCTGATTGGCTGAAATTCTCTGCTCTCTGAACCGCTGCCTCACAGATGCACAAATCACTTTTGCTCCACATTTCGCGTAGTATATGGTGCAAAAGTGAGAGCGCGCGGAACTTGTCATTTGAAGGCGAAAAAACTGCGTTTGAGACTCGCAGCAGCAGATTCAAGCAGTTGTAGTGATTGGACTTGTGATTGTGTTAGAAAATGTCCAAGAAAATAAATGCATTTGTGACCAAATATTCTACAAGTGTGCAACTCTCATTGCATGGATTCACATATTAATTTGCGGATGTGCAAAATTCGTCTGTGACTTCACATTTTTGATACGGGTGTGTGAATGCGTTTTGCACCATATTCACTGCAGCAACTGTAGCAAAAATGTGAGCGTATGAGTTTTTTCATGTGTGATTCGTAGAATAGGATTTGTGCACCTGCAGTGAAGAATGTGTGAAGGTGGAACTGTTGTGTTGTGTTTGTAGGTGAGGAAAAAAATCTACAAGTATGCAACTCCTAAAATATTTTTCTCTGTGACTTCAAATGTATTGATACACATATGTGGATATGCTCTACAGATACAAATTCCACTCGCACGCGTGTTCAGTTGTTTTGCACCAAAAATACCTTCATAAACCTCCCCCAGTTTCTCTTGAAGCCAATACGGAAGTGACTTAAACTGCAGTTCATCGACTGGCCGCTAGAGACAGACTCCAGAAGGAGCAGAATCTCACTGAGCTCATGTTAAAATGCCCAACTTTACAGCAGAAGAACACATGTTTACAGTCTGGGACAAATTGTGGTTTTGGTCTATACGGCTAATTTTGCCCTTTCATGACGACTGTGAGGGGGGTGAATTGTTTTATAACTCATTCGTTTACATTATATAAAGTCTTAAAGTCTGTATAATTAAGGGCGTGGCCACTTTGAGTGACAGGTGGATAGCCGTTTGTCTGCTGTATGTTTAGTCATCACCTAAGCTCCGCCCACGTCCCGCCTCTTTGCCCATTTTCTGTTATCCGGGAGTGACGTGCTGACAAGATGGCAACGGCCGACTTTGAGGCTTCAAAACTGCTCTTCAGAACCCTATGTGTGACGTCATCGACTCTACGTCCATATTTTTTTACAGTCTATGTTTGAAACCAAATCTTCCGCCGTTATCTTGCTGGTCAGCTCTTTGCTCTCATGATGAATGAAATCTGACTACTGCTGCTGGTCTGTGCTGTGACTCTCGTTCAGCTCACGCTGTATTAAGCAGACAAGTTCAGTTTTATTTGTAGTGTCTGTTCTCTAACTTAACATAATTATTTATTTATTTTATTACTATAAAAAAATCTAAACGACAGTGGGGCAGTGCCACGGTGGGCAAGTGATGTAAGCGGTGTTACATCTGAACACCGGTAACATCGGCAACACCGACTATCGCAGGAAGCCTAGTGGTAAGCAAATTTTAACAACACCTCTTGACAGAGACATATGGTTTTATTCATTTAACAGAAGGTTTTTGCATTTGCAGATTTGTGCTTTATAACCATTGCATTGATGCTTCACATGATGTGGGTAAAAAGTGCTAAAAAGATTAAATGTTACTTATATTTATTGCATGACTAATTGTACATTACATCTACCTTTTACTCTCATCTAGGAGCTACCATTAATTTCATGCTCTTGGGTTTCTTTCTTTACGAATATGATTAGCCAGACTGAAAAACTAGGTCTGTGGAGCTTGTAATACACTTTAGTTGCTGTTAATCCTTGACCTCCTGCCAATGATTCTGCTTCATGAGCGTATCAGCTGTAGTATTAAAATGAATATCATTTGCTTCCCCCCATGCATTCCCAGAAAGCCTGGAAAAACCGGCGTTCAAGCCTCTGCAGGTCTTATCATAGTTTAAATAGTCAGAACAAAGCTTTGGCCGTTAACATTTGCAATGCAAATCTCCTGTTTACCGACTTCTTTAATGTCTACTGCTAGTTTTCATATCAACCGTTTAAAGGTTGATCAAAAAGAGTTTCCTTTTGTGTAGTCAACCTGGATCATAAGAGTACAATGAATGACCTGTTCTCCAATTCTTTCTCATAGCTCACATCCGCTAACATCCGTATTATAGACGGTCTTTATCAATGAATCACTATCTTTGATGTATCACAAGTAGAGAGAGAGAACAACAAATAAGATGCTAATGGTAAACACATGTTTCACTGGCTTGTAATTTCCTGGAAGGGAAAATATTAACTAGTGACTGCACACACACCACCTCCAAACACATAAACGCGCTGCTTATGGCTTATTAAAAAAGGGAATTTAAGTTGCAGATTTCACCCAGTCCTCTACCACCACCACTTGACCGCCCGCTTGACTAGATGTGGATAGTGAGTGCATTGTTTGCATAATTCCCTCATAACAATGTACCATGTTCATATTTTCCTGAAGAGGACTGCTCACCCTGACTCACGTGCGCTCAATGTGGTTGGCATTGCGGATTTCCGCTGATTCATTTGTTTTGGCTGGTTGGTACTTCCTTCTATAACCTTTTGCTGTTACATCGTATTGTATGATAGGACGACTTGACGAGGCCGGAAAAAGAGCATGTTGCTGTTATGCAAAGAATTGAATTTTAGAAAGGATTGTGTGTTTGTGTGTGCCTTTCATATGTAAATGCTTATAAAACAGGACATTTTTCTTCCTGGATGGTGACAGTGACCATTTATTATGTATTGGGAGATATTGTGTGAATAAGAGTCCTTCAGTACACCTGTGGCGATGTGAGTCTGGTTGTCTCTTTGGGATTGTAGTGTTGTGGAGTCAACATTTAGCCGATGGGTTGTGCACATTATTTCAATGGAGCCTTTTCTTTAAGCCGAAAGACATGCTACATGTATGCATTTGAATGAGCCGGTCTTTCTGCTGGACATAAATATTTGAGGAGACTGACTGATGCCTTTTGTTATCAGCTGTCAGTGAAAATGAGAAGATTTACATACCTTTTATTTACTGAATGCTTCATTCAATGCTACTGTATTTTTTTTTACTTTCATGCATAATTTGGCCAGTTTGTTCATTCATTTACAACCATTCAGAAGTTTGGGGTCAGTAAGGTTTAATACTTTTATTCAGCAAGGATGCATTCAATTGACCAAAAATTACAGAAAAGACATATGTAATGTAACAGAACAAATCAATTTCAAATGAGTGAGTGATCAGCTTTGCCATCACATGAATAAATTAGGGAAAGGAACACGCTGACTTTTTGGGACTTTATCTTATTCACCGTATCCCCCAGAGTTAGAGAAGTCCATACACACCATTCTCATCTCCGTGCCATAACTCTGTCAGACACACCCACCACTAGCCTAGCTTAGCACAAAGACTGGAGGTAAATGGCTCCAGCTAGCCTACTGCTCAATAAGTGACAAAATAACGCCAACATTTTCCTATTTACGTGTTGTGATGTGTATAGTTACATTGTGTACTAAGACCGACGGAAAATGAAAAGTTGTGATTTTGTAGGCCGATATGGCTAGGAACTATACTCTCATTTCTGTGTAATAATTAAGGAGCTTTGCTGTCGTGTGATATTACACAGCGCCTGAAAATAGGCTAACTTCCGTCAACATAACCAACGTGACAACCTGCTTACACAGAGAGCGCTGGGGACTATTTTCAGGCGATGTGTAATATCATTGCACCGGAAAATGTTTGCATTATTTTGTCACTTATTGAGCAGTAGGCTAGCTGGAGCCATTTACCTCCAGTCTTTGTGCTAAGCTAGGCTAGTGGTGGGTGTGTCTGACAGAGTTATGGCACGGAGATGAGAATGGTGTGTATGGACTTCTCTAACTCTGGGGGATACGGTGAATAAGATAAAGTCCCCAAAAGTCGGCGTGTTCCTTTAAATTTGAATTGTATATAATAATCTTTTACTGTATTTTTGATCAAATAAATGCACCTTTGTGAACAAAAGAGACTTTTATCAGTAAAATGTTGCATTTCTGTTATACTAAAGCTTGAAACTCTGTTTGTCCAATGGATCTCTGGGACTGGAACTAACTGTTGCAACATTGACGAGAAAGAACCGGAGATATATTTGAATGTCTGAGTGTATTATTATTATGGGGACATCCTCTTTTCATTTGCTCTCTTCCCTTCTCCTGTCTAGCCTCTGTAGTGATTAAACATTATTCATAAAATCAGTTAGTCATTTAAAATATTTCAGGGAGACCGTTTGGTTTGTTCCTCATTTTGAGCTCTGTTAGAGACATTGGATGAGAAGTAGTTTGTAATATGTGATGAGGTTGGAGAAATCAGATCTGATTACTAACAACTAGGGGTTTAAAAATATTTTGTCACAATACTCCGATCAGACATAACATTATGACCACCTAATATTGTGTTGGTCCCCCATTGGCGTCCAGTTGCACCCCTGAAGGTGTGCTGTGGTATCTGGCACCAAGATTTTAGCAGCAGATCCTTTAAGTCCTGTAAGTTGCGAGAAGGCGCCTCTATGAATCGGACTTGTTTGTTCAGAACATCCCACAGATGCTCGATTGGATTGAGATCTGGGGAATTCGGAGGCTAGGTCAACGCCTCAAACTCGTGCTCCTCAAACCATTCCTGAAGCATTTTTGCTTTGTGGCGGCGCATTATCTGCTGAAAGAGCCACAGCCACCAGGGAATACTGTCTCCACGGGCCCATTTTTCCTGCTTCTAACACATCAACTTTGAGGACAAAATGTTCACTTGCTGCCTAATAAATCCCACCCACTAATAGGTGATGAAGAGATAATCAGTGTTATTCACATAATGTTATGCCTGATCGGTGTGTATCGCAGTACACAAATGCAACAATATGTATCATTTTTTATAGTGACAATCTGTATTGTGTATAGTTTACCCAAAATAAAAATGACATAGTGACAAGTTTACATAGTTTTAGTGTCAGTACTACATTAAACTACTATATATAATATAATGTTGTATATAATGTGCAATAATGCAATGGGGGAATATTTGTGGGTCCTGATAATGCCCCACATAAGTGGCCTACATTATTTTAAAGTGCAAGCATATTCGCCTAAAATAATTCTGTATTTCAGTTTCACAATCACAAATATTTTATTCGGTGTCAACGTTGTCCTGTGCATTGGGTTACCAGCACCAAGTCCAAGCCTATTCTTTCCACCCCAATATAATACCAAGTTTAGCATTTTAATCAACAGTATATTTTTTGTTAACCTTTTACCATATTTTGGAGTATCGCAATAAAATTGTATTGTAAGTTTAGTATCGTGATATGTATCGAATCGTGACATGAGGGTATCGTTAACAACCCCACCAACCCTTTTTCCCCAACAAAATGGATCTATTTTGCCATCTAGAATTGAATTTAAGAAACTGAATGGCTGTTGCATAGGCAACAGTAATTGTTTGTATCAGCATAGGCAAATGTGTGCAGCGTCTCAATGTTCCTATCTACATGTCAAAGATTAGGGGATTTTGGCTTTTATCTGGTTCCTCTTTTCTGCTCCTTTAAACGTAGTGGGACTCTTACCTTTTAAATGTGTGTCACAACTTCAAAGGAGACGTCAGAGAAATGCAAGCGTGCATATCTAATGGAACGCAAGCGAAAGTTTCTTCTGCGGCTTCACTGAGGCTCATGTTCCTCCAGCAGTGGTTTATAATCGATCTGAATTTGAGTTGATGTAAATTTCAGGGTTAAACTACTTTCTCCAATGATACAGGTTCATATGTAGAGACAACTAAAAGACAATGGGTATCTTTAACCATGTATACAATTTGTTCATCATAATTCACTTTGAATAACTTTTATACTAAAAATTTTATGAGGATGGTTGGGCTATTTATGCAAATGATTAACCTTGGGCACACAGTCACTCATTTAAAATGCTCAAAATTCATTTATATTAGAATGTGGTTGAAAAAAATATTGTTAAATATTTGTGTGTGTGTGTGTGTGAGTAGTTTTCCTGTGAATAATCCATAAAATGATTGTTTAATAAGACCCATTGACTTCCCAAAAGTGTGAACACTGTGACACTTCAAAACACTTTATTTGAGCAGTCAAGTTATGGCGTTAGTTTATGAAGTTTAGTTAGTATTTTTTGACATTTCAGTTGATGTTCCTAGTGCATGAAATATCACTAATTGAGATTATATGATGATACTAAAAAAAACCAAGGAATAAAAGGTGTTTATTTTTTGTTTTTTAGCTACTTTGATGACAGGATGTGCTGATAATAGGTTACAAGCAGGTGATAAAGTGCACACTTTCATCCCAGTGTGACTCATATGGACATATGTGTTACATTTGAGTGAACTATTTGCTAAAGCTTGGCATCGATTTGTTCCAAAACCCGACTCCGGTTTTGTGGTCGGACTCAGTCATGTTTTTCTATTGTTTTTCTTCACTCGAGTGACCATATTAGTGGGTTCTGATGATGGTGTATTACTCACTCCTTCCGGAAAATGTGTGGGGACCCTCCTCTCCAGTGGGCCACGGCCAAGAATGTAATACACACCTCTGCTGTATTTGAATACAGCACAGTAGTTTCCAACCACGCATGCTTTCTCTCACCACGGGGAGCAAGACACCTGATCTCAGCTCTCAGCGGAAAGAGAAACCAGACCTTACTACTAGACAAAAATAGACTGGAGGGGAAAAACAACAGACAATCATTCCTTCACTTTTTTTTCCCTTTCCATCATCAACTGTTAAACATTGAGCTAGGACATTACCTGACTGTCTCAGGTTTGGATCTCACACATTTGTTTTGAATATGTTTTGTAATCAATATTTGACTACAGTCAATATTAGAGCTGCTGTATAGGCGTTTAGATTGGGATTTGAGCAGTGTTAATTTCGTTGACGAATAATTTTCGTCAACAACCTTTTTTCACAGACGAAAACTAGACGATAACTAAAAAAAAAAACTAGTGTTGGATGACAAAAACTATGACGAAAATCAACTGTCATTTTCGTCAACAAATTAAAACGAGACAAAAATGTTAGGCAGGGACGATTAGGGAAGAGATCCAGTCAGAACTGATATATCCTGTGTAACAGATGCGCACATTTGAGTTGAACACGCTGATCTAACCGCTGGAAAACACGGCGCTGTTGCGCTTCTACAGGCTCACAATTGTTTATGAACTAATGCTGATGAATAATGACAATGTTTACTTTGCGATGTTAATATAGTAATATGTTTTAGACAGTTGTAACAATGCATATTTGATCTCATCTGAACTTGAATGAGCTCCTGCAACTGCAACAGAGGCGCATACATTTCAAAATAAGAGTCTGTGTATTTCGAGCTTGTTTATCATTAAAAGTCACGCATTATATATTCGTTTTTGCTTACACAATAAACTGTATTTAATTTAATTCCCATTTAATTTATAGTCAGGAGGAAAGATCAGTATTTGACGCATATTCAATAAAGTATCAGAGTTATAATAGTTAAAAATCTTCATTACTTGAAATTAAATAAATGTTAACTGAAATTAAAATAAATAAATAAACAAACTTATTTGAAGTTTAAGCTTAACCTGATATGGCCTACTGACTAAAACAGAAATACAAAGTTATAAAAACTATATAGATGTTTTTAAAAAACAGACAAAAAAGTGAATTGAGCTCTCGTGTATTTTTAATGTCAAAAACAAAATGATGTCAAAATATCAGTTCAAGTGACAGTCGGTTATGTAAGGCTTAAAAATGTATTACAATTTAACTAAACTCATTAGATTTTAGAAGAAATCTACTGTAGATTTAGTCGACTAAAACTAGACTAAAACTAAAAACAAATCAGGTGACTAAAATATGACTAAATGGCATTTTAGTCAAAAGACTGACTAAAACTAAATCAAAATTTGCTCTCAAAATTAACACTGGATTTGAGTCTATAAAAGTGGTTAATTTATGGAAGCCTTTGGTTGCTTTTCAGATCTGGTGTTACTATAAGTAGTGTGATTATTCATTCACTGTTTAATAGTACATAATCAGTTTCTGTATCTCACTGCAGAATGAAAGACAACCGCAGATAGAACGGAAATGAGTTTGGGTGCCGCCTTCAGTGTTGTGTTTTTGATCAGATGACTCTGATTCAACTCTGTGGTAATCGGCCGCTTTGCCGAGCCCCATTTGGAAGCTGATGGACATGGGATGGGACGTCATGCGAGCCCTGTGACGTGCGGTTACTGCGCTTTTCTGGTACGTCATCGCTGGAAGCGGCTACGGATTCCCACCCCATCCCAAAATGGAATTATGGCAGCTGAACGCTCTTCTGGGCCGGCCGTCGCTGGACGTGACACAGCAGGTGTTCCTCCCAACATGGCGCTCTACATGGGGAAAAAGCCACACGTGAAGGTGCTGTAATGCTGAAGCCTTCTGCGAGGATCAGGTCACCGGGCCTGGGATTGTGACGAGCTCCGTCTGGCCCTGGTCGTGTCCTTATATAGCTCAAGACGTTATGAGTGCAGAAAGCTCTGAAGTTTTTAGCAGAATTTGACTGCCCATCTTTCACTCGCTCCCTTTATGTTCATGCTGTACTGCCCTACAAAGACTCAAGAGACATGACTCAAATAGGGTTTCTTAAAGTATGATCTGTCCTGTGACAGACAGGTCGGGCTCATTTATGCTTCAATTCAGAGAAAACCGAGTGTGAGAATTGTGCAAAACCTTTTTCAGTTCATTTCAAAACTTTTTTTTTCAAAGCCATTTTTTTTCTCACTTCACTTTCTCAGTGTTCGTGCAATAGCCATGTTTTGCCATTTTAGTGCAGTAAATTTCAAATGTTTTTTTTTTTAATATTAATATATATTTATTCATGATAATATTATTTGATGATGATGATGATTAGATTAGATTAGATTAGATTAGATTCAACTTTATTGTCATTACACAAGTACAAGTACAAGGCAACGAAATGCAGTTTAGGTCTAACCAGAAGTGCAATAGCAGCAAGTGCAGGATATATACAATGGTTGCGTAAGTGCAGGACATAAAAATGTTCTGAATATATATAAATATGTATAAGTAGAGAGATGGTTATTACTATAAGTAGAACTGAATTTACAGATGAATATATACAGTGAATAAATATACAGATGGCTATTACTATAAACAGAATTTACAGGTGAATATGTACTATGAATAAATATACAGATGGCTATTACTATAAACAGAATTTACAGGTGAATATGTACTATGAATAAATATACAGATGGCTATTACTATAAACAGAATTTACAGGTGACTATGTACTATGAATAAATATACAGACGGTTATTACTTGAACAGAATTTTACAGTTAGAGGTATACAATAATATGTTAGGCTAATATGAGGAATATAGCAGTGGATTAAGTTAGTACAATAAATTATGGACAGAGCTATCCGAAAGAAAGTGTAAAAGTGCAGTGGAAAGTGGTTGCATATTCCAGTTAGAAGTACGGTGCAAAATGCAAATGTAAACATTGTTACTGTAAATACAGTCGGCAGTGCAGATGAGCATAATCCAGTTACGGTATGGTGGTGCAGAATGCATAAGTAAACAGTTGTTACTGTAATAAACAGTCAGTAGTGCAAATAACAAAGTGAAGGCAGATGTGAGGTAGGAGAGTTAGCAGTTTATGAGGGAAGTGGATCAACGGGGGTTTGAGTTCAATAAAGAGACAGCTCTGGGGAAAAAACTGTTCTTTAGTCTGCTGGTCCTGGTCCGGAGGATCCTGAAACGCCTGCCGGAGGGCAGGAGAGAAAACAGTCTGTGGGCTGGGTGAGAGGAGTCCTTGAGGATGCTGCGAGCTCGATGCAGACAGCGTTTCCTCTGGATGTGCTCGATGGCAGGCAGTGGAGTCCCTGTGATGCGCTGGGCAGTTTTCACCACCCGCTGCAGTGCCTTGCGCTCCGCAACAGAGCAGCTCCCATACCACACTGCCACACAGTTGGTCAGGATGCTTTCTATTGCGCAGCGGTAGAAGTTCACCAGGATGGCCGAGGAGAGCTGATTCTTCCTCAGTGTCCTCAGGAAGAAGAGGCGCTGGTGAGCCTTCTTGACCAGGCTGGAGGTGTTGGTCGTCCACGACATGTCCGCCGAGATGTGGATCCCCAGGAACTTGAAACTGGAGACACGCTCAACAGCCATTCCATTGATGTGGATGGTGTCGTGTGTGCCTCTTGACTCCTTCCTGAAGTCCACGATGAGCTCCTTCGTTTTGGTGGTGTTGAGGAGCAGGTTATTTTCGGTGCACCATGTGGCCAGGTGCTGGATCTCCTCCCTGTAGGCAGTCTCATCGTTGTTGCTGATGAGACCAATCACCGTAGTGTCGTCCGCAAACTTGACGATGGAATTAGTTCCATACACAGGCTTGCAGTCGGAGGTGAAGAGGGAGTAGAGAAACGGGCTTAGCACACAGCCCTGTGGTACACCAGTGTTGAGTGTGATGGATGTGGAGCAGGTGGATCCTGATCGAACATTCTGGGGTCTGTCAGTTAGGAAGTCCAAAATCCAGTTACACATTGAAGTGTTGATGCCCAGGTCTCCAAGTTTGGCAATTAACTTGGATGGGATGACAGTGTTGAATGCTGAGCTGAAGTCAACAAACAGCATGCGTGCATAAGTGTTTTTACTGTCCAGATGGGTGAGCACAGAGTGCAGTGCCATGGAAACGGCATCCTCTGTGCTCCTATTGCTGCGGTAGGCAAACTGGTGTGAGTCCAATGTGGATGGTATAGAGTCTTTTAGGTGTTCCAGGACCAGCCGCTCAAAGCACTTCATAATGATGGGTGTGAGTGCTACAGGGCGGTAGTCATTAGGGCACCTCGGGCTGGAGTGTTTCGGCACTGGCACAATGGAAGTGCGTTTAAAGCATGATGGTACAGCTGCTTGGGCGAGAGACAGGTTGAAAATGTCTGTAAAAACCCCAGCGAGCTGCTCCGCACATGCCCTGAGCACACGTCCAGGGATGTTGTCTGGTCCAGCAGCCTTGTGCGCGCTGATCCGGCTCAGTGCCTTGCAGACATCTGTGGTGGAGAGTGTGATTGGTGGGTGGTCAGCTGAGGGTTTGAGCTTGGTGGCAGTTTCTCTGTTGTCTCTTTCAAAACGAGCATAAAAGTAATTTAGCTCATTCAGGAAGTTGACATCAGTGGCTGCGGGGGTGGAGTGGGGGGGTTTGTAGTCACTGATGGCCTGGATGCCCTGCCACATGCGTCGAGGGTCAGAGTTGGAAAAGTGACCCTCAATCTTAAGCTTGTAGCAGTGCTTGGCCTTTTTGATGCCCCTCTTCAGGTTTGCCCTGGATGCGCTGTAGGCTTGTGCATCTCCTGATCTGAAGGCAGTATTGCGTGACTTCAGCAGGAGTCGAACTTCCCTGTTCATCCAAGGCTTCTGATTTGGGTATGTGGTGATCTGTTTCTGGGTTGTAACACTGTCGATGGTGGTATTGATATGATCCAATACTGAGGAGGTGTAGGAGTCAATGTCCGTGTGAGCGCCACTGGTGGCTTGAGAAGCAAACATACTCCAGTCTGTGTGTAGAAACCTTTCCTGGAGTGTGGAGTCTGCCCCCGCAGGCCACACTAGCATTAATGATTAATGCTAATCATTATCATAATGTAAATATTTTTACGTTAAATATAAAATTAATATAATTGTTGTTTTTTATTGTTTTTATTATTATTAATAGTAATCGTGATGACAAAAAAATAAAAAATACAAATTATAATATTAAACAATATTATTATTTTGATCATATTAAATATTAAAGGGTTAGTTCACCCAAAAATGAAAATTAGCCCATGATTTACTCACCCTCAAGTCATCTTAGGTGTGTATGACATTCTTCTTTCAGACGAATACAATCGGAGTTATATTAATAATGTCCTGGCTCTTCCAAGCTTTATATGGCAGTGAATGTTGGGTCATTTTTGAACTCCATTAAAGTGCATCTATCCATCATAAAAGATCATCTATCCATCATAAAAGATCATCTATCCATCATAAAATCATCTATCCATCATAAAAGATCATCTATCCATCATAAAAGATCATCCATCCATTATAAAAGTGCATCTATCCATTATAAAAGTGCATCTATCCATCATAAAAGTGCATCTATCCATCATAAAAGTGTATCTAGCCATCATAAAAGATCATCTATCCATCATAAAAGATCATCTATCCATCATAAAAGATCATCTATCCATCATAAAAGATCGTGCATCTATCCATTATAAAAGTGCATCTATCCATCATAAAAGTGCATCTATCCATCATAAAAGATCATCTATCCATCATAAAAGATCATCTATCCATCATAAAAGATCATCTATCCATCATAAAAGTGCATCTATCCATCATAAAAGTGCATCTATCCATCATAAAAGATCATCTATCCATCATAAAAGATCATCCATCCATTATAAAAGTGCATCTATCCATCATAAAAGTGCATCTATCCATCATAAAAGTGCATCTATCCATCATAAAAGATCATCTATCCATCATAAAAGATCATCTATCCATTATAAAAGTGCATCTATCCATCATAAAAGATCATCTATCCATCATAAAAGATCATCTATCCATCATAAAAGATCATCCATCCATTATAAAAGTGCATCTATCCATCATAAAAGATCATCTATCCATCATAAAAGATCATCTATCCATCATAAAAGATCATCCATCCATTATAAAAGTGCATCTATCCATCATAAAAGTGCATCTATCCATCATAAAAGTGCATCTATCCATCATAAAAGATCATCTATCCATCATAAAAGATCATCTATCCATTATAAAAGTGCATCTATCCATCATAAAAGATCATCTATCCATCATAAAAGATCATCCATCCATTATAAAAGTGCATCTATTCATCATAAAAGTGCATCTATCCATCATAAAAGTGCATCTATCCATCATAAAAGATCATCTATCCATTATAAAAGTGCATCTATCCATCATAAAAGTGTATCTAGCCATCATAAAAGAGCATCTATCCATCATAAAAGATCATCCATTCATTATAAAAGTGCATCTATCCATCTTAAAGATCATCTATCCATCATAAAAGATCATCTATCCATCATAAAAGATCATCTATCCAATATAAAAGATCATCTATCCAATATAAAAGTGCATCTATCCATCATAAAAGATCATCTATCCAATATAAAAGATCATCTATCCAATATAAAACTGCATCTATCCATCATAAAAGTGCATCTAGCCATCATAAAACTGCATCTATCCATCATAAAAGTGCATCTAGCCATCATATAACTGCTCCACACGGCTCCGGGGGGTTCATAAATGTCTGCTGAAGCGAAGTGGCGCGTTTGTGTAGGAAAAAAATCCATATTTAAAACTTTCAGCAGTACGCAGCTCGACTTACGAAAGAGTAACCCTTGACACTGCGTAACGCAGAAGCACAGAGGATAGAGCAAAACAAAACACCGGTCATGAATTGGTCTTGAACGACGTCTAAAACGAGAAATTTTAAAGAGTAATGGTGAAGGATTTCGATAAAAGAGAAGAGGGGCTTGAGTTTATGCCCAACCCTATCCACGAGAGGCGTCAAAGCTTGTGCTGCTCCTGTACATGGGTCACTCTTTTAGTGCAAGTCGACTTGCGTACCGCTGACCACCGGAAGCTAGTAATTTTAGTCTATAAAGTTTTAAATATGGATATTTTTCTTACACAAACGCACCACTTCACTTCAGAAGGTCTTTATTAACCCCTCAGAGCCGTGTGGAGCAGTTATATGATGGATAGATGCACTTTTATGATGGATAGATGCACTTCTATGAGCTTCAAAACAGAAGCAGCCATTATAAAGCTTGGAAGAGGATGACTTGAGGGTGAGTAAATCATGGGATAGTTTTCATTTTTGGGTGAACAATCCCTTTAAAATAACAATTTGTTATTATTTTTATCTATTGTGCATGGCACTTTCATGGCCTCGTGTTGATTAAGAGACTGCACTGTTGCATACTTTTTTTTAAATTAACAAGATTGTAGACTCTCACTTTAACGTGATACACTTCACTTCTGTTAAATGGATAATAGGGATGTGATCACAAGCCTCCGTTGACTAGTGTGAGGATTTATCAATGAACAGCTGGTTTGCATATCAGACAGAGGGATGTTATAGTGTGTGATTTATAGGTTTAATCTGACAGTGTGTGAAGTGTTACAGGGAAACCCGTGTGCCTGAGGCCAGTCCAGGTGAGCCGGTTCTCATGTGTCAGCTTAATTGACTTTCACTTGAAAAAAATAGACAGCCCAGGTGTATTTTTCGTTTCCCTAGGACGTCCATATATATGTCTCTGGTATAATCCCAGTTAAAGAGTCATTGTTGCCTTGTGGTTTTTGACCTGTGTGAACAAACACCATTTTTAAACATTAGGTCATTGTCACACTAAACCAAAGTAATGGTTAGTCAAAGCAAACACGGCATCTGTTTACAATACATGGAGTGTATTTGCTGTTGAGCTTTCCATAAGAAACTGTAGGCATATGCTTGTCCAATCAGCATTTAGCATTCGTTCTCCATTATGTCATGGAATCTATCATCCAGATCAAATCTGTCAGCGCTATAACAACAAGACGTGTGTTTAATGAGCAAATGAATCGTTTCAGTTCAGTTTGCTGCTTTATCTATTGCTGGAAACATTCCCTGAGATCCTACAGTGTCCTCAGGTCTTTCTCACAGCTGGAGTTTTGAATAAAAACGGTTGTTTTATTAGTTTCTAAGAGCGCTTCCTTTCTGCCATAGCAGGTCTTCCTGGGTTTTTGTGTCTCCAGTGGGCGTCACTGAAGCTTTGAAACCGCTTGAAGGTCTTCCTCATCAATCTGACCCATTCCTCCTGTTTCTCTCATCGCCACCAGCAACCTCCTCTTCCGCAGAACAAGACTCCCCGCCGAATTCACCTTAAACCCTGAGCTATTCGTAGTACGTTTCTCTATTCTTCCCAGGATCCTTTCAGCTTCACTGTAGTTCTTATTAGGGCTGCACAATATATCAAAATATCGCAAATGTTCATATCGCGATATGCATATCGCAAGGGCACGCAATATCTGAATGATTTTAATAGGCTACTTCAACATTGTGAAAATTTTACGTTTTAGGTCGATGCATATAGTAGAGAATAGACTGAGCACACGACTATTACTTAACGAGTACTTGAAAGAGTTATTAAACACAATATTTGCGGAAAAACAACTCCTTGCAATTTCGCGCTGTCTGACACACAAACACACACACTGAAACGCGCACACAAGCCGCCTCTCTGAAAGCGTGTGATCCCTTAAGTTCTGTTTCGTGCCTTGTTACACACTCGAACATTCAAGGTGCTTAAATATTGGCATTACATTTTTTGTCTGTTTACATTGATGTTAAAATGATATTGTCAGATTTGTGACATAAATTTTTGCTAAAACACTGCTGGTCACTTTCAGAAGTTGTAGCGACGTTTTCTTTTCCCAGAAAGAATGTGAAACACATAAATGGTATCATTCTCAGTTTTTAAATAATTGTTTTAATAGAATTTGAATACATTTTACACTCTTAAAGCAATATCGTATCGCATATCGAATATCGCATTATTTAACAAGGATATCGCATTTTTCTTCAATATCGCACAGCCCTAGTTCTTTTATTGTATGATGAAAAGAAAACTATGATTATCTTGTACAGCTAGTCCCTGAGCTTTTGACGGTTTACTCTGCTCCTGCTGTTCCTGAGGTAGGCCTACACATTTCTCTTCTCAACAGTGTGCGCTTGCCCTTGTGAATTCATGTCCTAGAGAGGCTGTTCCTGGCCTGTCGCTCTGAGGGGGCTGTGAGCGTTTTCCCCCGGCTGTGCGTGCAGCTGCGCCGCAGTAAAACTTCCGCCGTCAGCAGCTGATAGAGATCTGTGTTTGCAGTGCCGCATCTGCATAATCTGTATGCGTGTCTGTGTTCTCAGGGTAAGCAAGTTCTCTTGTTCATACATTGGAGAACTTTCTCTAGTTTTACCTCATCCACATAGACTTGGCCTGGCACACCTCCAAAGCTACTCGGGCTACCTTGGAGCTGGTTTGGATTCTGTGTGTGTGTGTGTGTGTGTGTACAATCGTTCTGAAGAATGCCAAATCTGCAATTATCGTTCGTGCTTGAATGAAATTGAGTTTGGGCTCACTGGGGCTCTATGTTAAAGGGATAGTTCACCCAAAAATGAAAATTAGCCCATGATTTACTCACCCTCAAGTCATCCTAGGTGTATATGACATTCTTCTTTCAGAAGCATAAAATCTGAGTTATATTACAAAAGTCCAGGCTAATCCAAGCATTAGAATTGGATTCATAGTTGCTCTGTTTTTGAAGTCCATAAAAAGTGCATCTGTCCATCATATAACTGCTCCACACGACTCTGGGGTGTTAATAAAGGCCTTCTGAAGCGAATCGATGCGTTTGTGTAAGAAAAATATTCATATTTAAAACTTTACCAAGTAAACTTTCGGCCCACTGCCTTCCATGGAAAAGTGTTGAATGTTGAAAGTGAAACTCAAGATGCGTACGTGACGTCACAAGTGGACCTGGACGCGTTAGTCTTTCGATCGGCAGGGGAACTTTAAATTGATCGGCTGAAAGTTTACTTGATAAAGTTTTAAATATGGATATTTTTCTTACACAAACGCATCGATTCGCTTCAGAAGGCCTTTATTAACACCCCAGAGCCGCGTGGAGCAGTTATTTGACGTATAGATGCACTTTTTATGGACTTCAAAAACAGAGCAACTATGAATCCAATTATAATGCGCTAATGGACTAATTTTCATTTTTGGGTGAACTATCCCTTTAAGTGTTGAAAAGGCCTTGCTAGAGCTCACATTTGCTTTTTTAATGTGGTCCTACAGCATCTCTGTACCCCGTCTCACCAGTATTGATCGCATACTGTTTGTACAAGGTCATTTACGCTCTTAAAGTCATTGAATAATAAAATATTCTATAAACTACTGACATAGGCAATAGGCAGACCAGAGCCAATAATTTTGTCTGAGCTATGATACATTTTTTTAAAATATTAATATCATTCATATTTTCTCTATTTATTTGTCTTATCTTATGGCCTGGCTCCGCCCTCCTACGTACTTCTGCTCAATTTTAATTTTCCTTCAGTTCTCCGTCTGGGACTGCTGTATATTCTTAGGTTTTCTCCGAACAAATTTTTACCGGTCCAATCAGCGAACAGAGGGAGTTGCTGAGAACGATGACGTTGATGTTGTGCGCTAGTTTGAGTTGTAGTTCAGTAATGGCGGTGGAGAAAGATATGAGCGAAGCCATTCGGTCCGTTGTTGCACCACTGCCAAATATCCAGAAGTTAAAGCCGGAGCAAGAACAATCTTTGCTGAGTTGGCTGAAGCCTCAGAAATTGTTTCTTGTGGGGTCGTAGGGCATTGTCATCATTTACTGGGGCTAGTCAGTGATTTTATTGCCATCCGTCTCCCACCACCCGCGTAAAATTCCCCGACCAAATTACCTACTGCTTTAGACAAACACCAAGGTCGTGTGGTGATTTAATTGCTGTCCGAATCCACATCTCTGAGTTTTCAAGAATACATCACTTCAAAATTCACTGTTTATATCTTTTTTGACCCCTGCAGAGCACCGTACGGTTGCGCTTCGCTGTCATTTGGATGCATTTCTAGACTTGTATTTCTTTAAATGAAGGCAAGTATTTACAAGAGCAATATATTTCATCACCGCTCAAAAAATAAAAGGAAGAAAAGTACGTAAACATTTGAATTGGGCCGTTATTTACACCAGCATTTATTCTTATCATAGCAAGCATATGATATTTTATTTACAGCAATCATGTTACGGACCACGTGAGCAGCGTGATACAAGATGCTGTGTTTTCAGACCTCAAATAATGCAAAGAAAACATATTTATTTTTAAACCACACAATACTAATGTTTTATCTTGGGAAGAGTTAAGAAATCAATATTTGGTGGAATAACCCTGAGCTTTTTAGCGTTTGGCATGCTCTCCACCAGTCTCACACCATTGCTGTTGGGTGACTTTATACCACTCCTGGCACACAAAAAATCAAGCTGCTCGGCTTTGTTTGACGGCTTGTGACCATCCATCTTCCTCTTGATCACATTCCAGAGGGTTTCTATGAGGTTCAGATCTGGAGATTGGGCTGACCCAAGACAGGGGGTTGATCTGGTGGTCCTGCATCCATACCTTTACTGACCTGGCTGTGTGACATGGAGCATTGTCCTGCTGGAAAAATCAGTCCTCAGAGTTGGGGAACATTGTCAGAGCAGAAGGAAGCAAGTTTTCTTCCAGGACAACCGTGTACATGGCTTGATTCATGGACAAAGACGAATGTGTCCGATTCCAGCCTTGCTGAAGCACCCCGAAATCATCACCGATCCTCCATCAAATTTCACAGCGGGTGCAAGACACTGGCTTGTAGGCCTCTCCAGGTCCCGTCTAGGTGTAGTGCAAAGCTGAAAATTGGACTCATCAGAGAATATGACCTGACTCCAGTCCTCTACGGTCCAATCCTTTGTTTTTTACAAACCTCAGCCTGGCTCTTCTTTGATTCTCACTGATGAAGGGCTTGTTTCTAGCTTTGCACAACTTCTGCCCTGCCCCTAGGAGCCTGTTTCCAACCATCCTCGCCATTCACTTCACCCTAGCAACCGTTTGTCATTCTTTTTGTAGGTCACTTGATGTCATCCTACGGTTGTTGAGTAACAATCGAATGAGTTGGCAGTCATCCCGGTCAGTGGAGAGTGGTTTTCGCCCTTCTGTCGGTCTGCAGCTTGGTTGTCCCTAATGTCTGCATCTCGACCTTGTTCTTATAAACCGCTGTCTTTGAAATTTTTAAGGATGGAAGCAACCAGACGCTCACCGTTTCCCTCTGTCAAAATTGAACCCTTCTTTGCCTTACTCAAATCTTTTCTTTTCAACTCATGGCATGGTCATTAGTTACTTTTGAGGTAGTACGAGCACTGTTTTTGCCATTCAGCTGGCCCTATCGCAAGAGGATAGGGATGACCACAGCAGTGGCTTTCATACTTGTTAAATAAGATTTGGTTCAGGTGATCACTTAATCAGTACTTCACTAAGCAGAATGAGGTGTGCCAATGTTGCAATTCAACAGATGCTGAAATGAAATGGCTGCCATACATGTAGAGATGCTAATTTAAGAAAAATGTGGAGTGTCTATATCCAGAGCTACCCCTAAAACACAAAATGTTAAAGATGGCTTCGTGCTTGTTTCTCTGGGGCATAAGGTCTTCAGCCGACGATGCACGTGTTCACATTAACCTATTTTACTTTATCAGAGTAGGGTCATAAATAGCTTTGGCATAAACCAATTATTGAACTCTTACCCCAATTTCGCCTGGCATGTAAGCACATTAACCTGCTCTCTGTTGGCATATTGAAGCACGCATGTGTGATGCATGACAGGAAAGTATCCTTACTTCAGATTTGAGTGTATCCAGACAGAGCGAGCATTTGCGGTAGAGGTGGAGGAAATATATCGCAAACTCAATCTACTGCTTATTTATATATTTAGATTAGGTTTTGACGTCACTAAGGGGGAATGGAATAACCTGATTTAGCGATTAAGTCTTGTAAAAAACGGTCAGGGTTGCCAGGTCTTCACAACAAAACCCACCCAATTGCTACTCAAAACTAGCCCAAAACCCGCCCAATTGCATTTCAGGTAGGGTTCCCCGGCAAAAATCGTGTTCGAGGATAAAATATGTGGGGTTTTTTGGCAGGGTTTCCTGCTAAAATTCGATTCCCAGGGGTAAATATCACATAATTGTGGTCGCTTCAACCCACGGACATGAAAAACAGCCCATGGCAACAGGGAAAACCACAGACTTGGCAACACTGAATGCAGTTTACTTGAATTTCCAGGTTATTGGTTTTCATGTAACGTTCTGATAGAGGTCTTGATTAGTGGTCGACCGATATATCGCCAAGGCCGATAAGTTTTTCTGATTTGCAGATGTGTTTGAAGCGGGACTTTTATTTTCCCAGCGTGCCAGACTTTTATTTTGACGGGTGGCGCTCAAAACACCAGTGCCTGAGAAGAGCAGCGCCTGATCTCACAGCGCTCGCATTCTTCTGTCTTCATTAGTTTACGCCGTCTGTTAAACAGTCATATTTAAAACAATATTATATAGACCTGATAAACAAATAGTAAACGGTTTGCAAAAAAGTAGTGATTGCTTTTATATTATTAGCAACAAAAAGGCAAACAGCAGGCTATAATACTTTCTCATTTACTGTTAACATTCAGCTAATACTCATCTATATCATTAAAACAAATCGCTGAATATCCAATAAACATTTAATTTCACAATCCTTTGAGATTGAATGGAATCCAGCGGTGAGATCCAGCCGTGTGACGGTCGCTCCATGTGAAGTGAATGCGGACAGGATAGCTTCAAACTAGAAATCCTTGATTTTAAAATATGCTGCGCTATATTCATAGACTGGGTAAACCCAGCCTGATCTGCCGGCGATTTGATTTCGCCCTGCAACTCAGTCTGGAAACCTGTACATTCGTTTCTACTGCTTCTGTTACACTTTTGCGGGAACCAATCACAGACTTATCCTTAAGTTGGTTTATCCACCTGGCGTGCTATTGGTGGGTTTAACACGATGACGGATAGAGAAGCAATGGATCGTTGCTCATTGATCACGCCTCTTGTGGTCTGATTGGGTGAAGGACTCTCCAATTGCGTACAGAGTCATTTGAACTATGCCCGTTTATCACGCCTCTTGTGCAGTAGAAAATACACCACAGACTCCCCAGACCAATGTTCAATCTTAAATTGAGCTGGGTCTGGTGATAGCCAGACAACTATATTCAGTCATATTAGTGTAATTTACACAGTGCTGTATGTAAAATTATTTCTAACTTGTCTGTATTTGAAACAAATACGATTACCAGTGTGCACAAACGTACCAGATTTTGTTAACAATTACTTAATTTGTGAAAAATATAATGTAATGTAATATGATTGCAGAATCAAGAAGTTGCCATCTAAAGTATAAGCATGTTTATTTTAAAGATTTGTTTTCTTTCATATTTCTAATTTATTAAATATTAAATATAAAGTAAATATAAATGATGTATTATATATATATAGGCTTTATGTTTGGCCCTCAGACACCCTGCTTTCTATGATATCGGCCATTAAAAAGCCAATATATTCCCTTCTTTTTGCAGACAGTATCTGAACAGTAAACCATTGATTCATCCGAGTCATTTGAATATAGCGGTTTAATGTGCTTATCGCCAATGTTGATGTCAAAGTGTTTCGTAAACACTGCTCGTACAGATGTTATGAGATCACAGAATTGCAATGGCTTGCCTCTGCAAACTGCCAGCATGACAATGTTTATTGAAAAAATCCGCAGCACATGTTTTGCAAGTCTTGACAAGGAAAGCAGTTTAAATTACGGTCTGTTTCCATCCCTCACCATGATGAATTATGCAGGAGCAGGATTCATAGATCTTAGCATCACAGGGTAATTACCTTTTAAACAAGCTCACAAATGGAGCAATTACAATGTTTCAGATCCCATAGGGAGGCATTTACATTGGTAATCAAAAGGACAGCAATTCTTGTAAACACAAATGCTGTGAATCATTATTTAAATCGGATCCCTCTCTCCAATCCCCAATTGCCCCCCTGGGCCAGATGAAACAGCTGACCTATTTGTCAATGACCCCTAACTAGAAAACAACACATACCCTTAGAAGTGAATCCGGGAAGACAGGATTTTCATGGCTTTGTGAGGATGAGTGTGACATTCTCCGATTTCATGCTGTTATTCAACAGCTGGTGGGTCGATGCCAGCTTCACATGCGTCACGTGTAGCCGCAGTCACCTGACCTGTGTGGCGGTATTGTTGACAGCAATCGCCTGAAGACTGACTGACATTTAACTGAAGAATAACTGCCGGGCCAAATCATCTGTGTGTGCGCGTTATAGGAACAATACGTCCTCTGTACTATGTTCTATTTGCTCAGAATAAACTGTTTGTCACATGAGCATTTTCATGTTTAGCAGGGTGTCTTTACTTTTGACGCCTCAGGCTCTTGAAAGAGTCTTGTAGAAGGTCTTGTTGGCAGTTAGTTGTAGTTGTAAAAGGCTTTACTATTTTCTCCGGGCTCTGTTTGTTGCCTGCAGGCCTGAACATCATGTTGATTTGACCCCTGTTAAAGGATGAAAGAGATGTTTGACTCTCGGCAGCGCTGCAACAAATTCCTCAAGATCAGTGCAGACTGACAGCAAACTCTCACAAATATTTCAGCCCTCATCTGTTTGTTTTTCGCAGGATGCATTTATACAAACAGACATTCTGTCATCAGAATAATTCAAGATTATCAGTATTATTTTGAGTGCTCATTGGTTGGTTTGGTCTTTCACTTTGCTAATCTTATCCCAAACTCAGTGAGCAGGCTTGGGAAAATGTTAGTATGTTTCCCTTTATCTCGAGTACAGTATGTGGCCACATGGCCTTGTTTTTGGATGCTTGTTGACGTTTGTTTGAGCAGACAGTCCGGTGAATGACACGCATACTGTTCAAAAGTTTGGGGTCAGTAAGGTTTGTATGTCTTTTTCTTTTCTTTCCTTTTTTTTGAAGAAGGAGGTCTGCATTAAATTGATCAAAATTCACAGTAAAGTCTTTTACATTGATTTTGAAATAAGTGCCGTTCAAACGTTCTATCCATCGAATAATCCTTTAAAAAAGTATCATGGTTTCCACAAAAATATTAAGGAGCACAACTGTTTTCAACATTAATAATAATCATTAATGTTTCTTGAGCACCAAATTAGCATATTATAATCCACACTTTGACGATTTGTTCATCTCGACGGCTGTAATGGTACATTACATGTGTTACAAAGTTCGTAGAATAAGGTGGAAGACAGAGTCGACGTAACTGGGACTGTTTATTCAGAACTCGCAGCTACAAATAAGCTTGCGCTAACAGCACAGCGCTCTCAACAACTCGGTACAATAAAACCTCCTCCAGCTCTCCGTGGTTCACGAGTGTCCAGTCAGTCTCTCTCTCCTGCAGTGCCTCGTTAAACCACGCCCCCTCTGCAACATAATCTAACACTCATTTCAAATGCAAAGATGTCAGCCAATCACAACAGTGGGCGTTTTCACTGAAGTCTCACAGCAGACACGCCCCTTGAAACCGAGCATTCAAGCCAGACGGGTAATAACAGTATAGAAAAAATGCCTTTTATTTCTAAATTATGACATTTTTTAATGTAAAAATCATACTAACAATATAAGTACACCTCAGGAAACATTATAAAATCATAGAAAAATGCCATGCCATGGGACTTTTAAACAATTCTAAAATAATATTTCACAATATTTTTTTCAATGTGTTTTTGATTAAATAAATGCAGCTTTGGTGAACATGAGATGCTTAGTGGAGTAAACTAAGTCTAATTTAAATCTGGAATTAAACAGAAATTAGTTTTTCTAAAGGTAATCTAAGGGTGCGTTCACACTTGTCATGTTTGGTTCGATTAAAACGAACCCTGGTGCGATTGCTCGGTTAGTGCGGTTCATTTGAACATATGTGCCATCTGAACCCTGGTGCGGACAAGCGGACCGAGGCCTCTAAAAAGATGGGTCTCGGTCCGCTTCCAAACGAACTCTGGTGCGGTTCGATTGATATATGAACGCAACACGGACCAAAGATATGTAAAAGAACCAAAAACAGGACGCAATGTCACAAGATGCAACGCTTCAAGTCAGCTGATTTGACGACGCGGAAATATCGGTGCAGATCTTCGTTTCTGCACAACGGAGGAAATCCTGCGGCTGTTTGAGCTCTTCGGGAGTTCTCAGCTGGTTAAAATAAAACCATATGTACACGCATAAAATGACGGCCAGCACACAACATTGTTTTGAATGTTCGGTAAGCAGCTCCGTCGCGAAATCTACGTCATAAAAGCCGACCAATCAGGTTGTGACCGTATCCCTATGCGTTTGGTTCGGTAACTTTAGGTTCGCTGTTAAAAATGCCAGTGTGAACGCTAAGTGGACCAGGACTATATTTTTAGTTTTTTCATCCAGACCAAAAGAACCGAACTACAAGTGTGAACTAAATGTAAAAATAGTGGAAATATGCAAGCACAATTAAATATTCAATATCAGCTGATACTGATACATTTAAAATATACAACCCCAAATCAGAAAAAGTTGGGACAGTATGGAAAACGCAAAAAAAAAAAGAAAAGAAGTGATTTCTAAATTTACTTTGACTTGTATTTCATTGCAGACAATATGAACAAAAAATATTTCATGTTTTGTCTGGTCAACTTCATGTCATTTGTAAACATGCATCCTTTCCTGTCATTCAGACCTGCAACACATTTCAAAAAAAGTTGGGACTGGAGCAATTTAGGGCTAGTAATTCAAATTTAAATTCACATTCAACAGTGCATAACATAATTAAAAGATTCAAGGAATCTGGAGGAATTTCAGTGCGTAAAGGACAAGGGCGCAAGCCTAAGCTGAACAACCGTGATCTCCGATCCCTCAGGCGGCACTGCATCAAGAATCGTCATTCATCTATAAGCGATATCACCACATGGGCTCAGGACTACTTTGGCAAACCTTTGTCAAGTACCACAATACGTAGTTACATCCACAAATGCCAGTTAAAACTGTTCTGTGCCAAAAGGAAGCCCTATGTTAACAGTGTCCAGAAGCGCCGTCGACTTCTCTGGGCTCGAGGCATCTGGGATGGACCATCATACAGTGGAAACGTGTACTGTGGTCAGATGAATCAGTATTTCAGGTGTTTTTTGGGAGGAATGGACGCCGTGTGCTCCGGACCAAAGAAGAAAAGGATCATCCAGACTGTTACCAGCAACAAGTCCAAAAGCCAGGGTCTGTCATGGTATGGGGTTGTGTCAGTGCCCTTGGCAAAGGTAACTTGCACTTCTGTGAAGGCACCATTAATGCTGAAAAGTACATAGAGATTTTGGAGCATAATATGCTGCCTTCAAGAAGACATCTTTTCCAGGGACGTCCATGCATATTTCAACATGACAATGCAAAAGCACATTCTGCACACATTACAAAGTCCTGGCTGTGGAGGAAGAGGGTTCGGGTACTTGACTGGCCTGCCTGCAGTCCCGACCTGTCTCCAATAGAGAATGTGTGGACAACGAAGACCCCGTACTGTTGCCCACCTTAAGACTTGTTTGCAGGAAGAATGGGACAAAATTACACCTGAAACACTTCATCACTCGGTGTCTTCAGTCCCTAAACGTCTTTTAAGTGTTGTGAAAAGGAATGGCAACATTACAAAGTGGTAAATGCTTTACTGTCCCAACTTTTTTTGAAATGTGTTGCAGGTCTGAATGACAGGAAAGGATGCATATTTTAAACCAGACAAAACATGAAATATTTTTTGTTCATATTGTCTGCAATGAAATACAAGTCAAAGTAAATTTAGAAATCACTTCTTTATTCTTTATTTATTATCACTTTTTTTATTTATTTGCGTTTTCCATTCTGTCCCAACTTTTTCTGATTTGGGGTTGTAATTGGCATGTAAGCGTTATGTTAACAAACACAGTATATTTGGCATCCCTAAAAATAAATTGTATTCAATTAGAAACAAAATCCTGTCATGCCCTCTGTGCGTTGTTTTTGTAAGCTCGTAGAGACCTGTACCAGTTCTTTGACTCCGTCCTGTGTATTTGTTTGAAATGCAGAAAGTAACATTTTGTGTAGAGAGTGACGTGTTCGATTATCTTATCAGTGCACTGATAATGGGCTGAACATGCCCTGTACTGATGGATTGCACCGTCCTCAAAGGATGCCGGCAGAAATCCGACACAACATGGACAGGACAGGAGGTTTGTAAACACACCCTGATAGCCAACATAGAAGCACAATTGTCAATATGTGTCTTTAACCAGCAGTGTTGAGATTACGCTCGCCCACTCGCTCGCACACAATTTAACATAACGCGCCACACTTTCACCATGGAGGCATTATGGATGTGATGGGAACCAACCAGGCCCATTGTGGCACAAACAAGGAGTCTCAGTGCATGAGGGCTCTAAAAATGCTCCTCCTGCTGTCCTAGTAACTCATACCCAGCCACTTCTGTGGCTTTGCCTGAATGTAATGACCATGAAACTTTTTTAGAGCCTGTATGAACGGGGGGTTTTACCCATAGGTCACCTGTCTTTCTCTGGAGGGATTGTACTAAAGCGATTGGATCCCCATCAGAGTAATGCCCTATTGTGTCGGTCATGCTCTTACAAAATGCTCTAGTCAGAAAAGAATGACTGGGTTCAAAGTTCAACAAGACAGGATGCACACAGTAATAAAACCGAATACCATTGACTTAGGTTTTATTGTACCATGCGTTCTGTCAGTGAATCATTCTGATTAGATATTAGATAACGTGTGTTGTCATGTAAATGGTGAAAACCACTATGCATTTGCATGGATGACACAACCATAAATAATGGTTTTGCCATCCATGAAGAGATGATTACATTTGTTTTAATGCAAAACAAACCTGCTGACAATCTCCCGTCATTCGATAAGATCAACCTGTGTGTTGGCTGATGGTTTTCCGCGTTTGTGTGAGATGCGATTTGATCAAACATGGCTGAATGTTGATAGTAAAATCTGGTTCCCCTGGTATAGTTTCCAAACCCACAGTGCCGTTTAGCTTCAGCTCTTTTATTAAGAAACCTGAGCACTTAATAAGTGAACTGCAGAATCCTTTTTAATAACACCAGTAAAACTTTATGGTTGTACTGTTTTGCTTTTTCTCATTGCGGCTGCACTTTTACAGAGAGTGAAGTAATGCTGTTTTAAAAATATAATGACTGTCTTTTCATTATTGGTAAAGCTGTTTGTGCTACAGATATAATGTTGCTGGTACTTTTTATTTTATATAAATTTAGTTGTGATATTAATCTAACATTTGAACATTGACATCTCATGCCCTTTTTTATTTTACAATATCAGTTATGTAAGGGTCGTTGAATTATTTGTAAAATAATGCACACCTGAGGTGGTAATGCGGTCACAAAGCATTATTTCACATAATTAAACTTAATTTTGTGGGAAAAGCATGGAAATTTGTATTTGTAATTTTTATCCTATTGTTTACTATATTTCTTTGGTTGGTCAGTGTCGCTGTGGATTTTGGTTATTTTGCTGTTGTATGCTGTAAAGACATTTGAAATAACTGAAATCATTTGGTGAAGTTATATTGGACTGTAATGCGGTCAAGACCTGCTTGAACTAGAGCTCTGCATGGGTCTCAAATCTCGGCCCTAGCCCGGCCCTGGCCCTAAACGCTGAGGCCCTAGCCCAGCCCGTGTCCGATAGATTAGATTATCAAAATCAAAAACCCGTGTTTTTTTTCCTTTTTTTTTATCCTCCCTCCCATTACAGATTGTTGCAGCCATTAAAATAGTTGTTTTGTTTTTAATATCAAAGTAGTTATATTTAGTTTTGTTTCTTTATTAAGTTAATTTAGAAAAATGAAGCATTTTTTTTGTTTGTTAAATAAAAGTTTTTGTTTTTTAAAGTGACCGACAGTGAGTTAACCACATGTTTGATCAATTTACCCTCTCAAATCAACACTTGACTTGTCTTGCTTATAATAAAATCCATAGATATAAAACTCTTCAAGCATCACAATGTTAGTTTAAACGTTTAGCCTACTACCACCACCACAGTAAAAAGGCATTTTTGACTAGCTGAGGCTGATGCTGCTCCCAAACGAAACGGGCTACACAATCTAAACAAATAAAAACAAAAAAACATGCAGGTTGTCTTACCTTAAACCTTGCCTCAAAATGAATATAAATCCGATCTTCAATTCCCGCGCTACATGCACATTTAACGGCGTTCACGTCAACGAAAGCAGCAGATATGAGCTGCATTTATTCATCAGCTCACTTCAACATCAAAGACCGCAATATGAGAACGAGCGACCTAAACACGGTAAGAGCATTTAGTCTCCTTAGTTTTAATGAAGATGATTGTGTTTTTGAGCATCTGAGACTTGGTCTACTTTCAGTTTCCAGTGTTTCCCACACATAGAATAATTTGTGGCGGTGCGCCACAGAATCAACACCGGCCGCCACATATTGCGTGTCGTTATTCTTTTTTTCCCTGTTTAAAACACGCAGCGTATTCGTTCAGCTGCACTTTCTTTCCCTGCTCTCCCTCCGTCTCTCTGTCACTCACGCGCGTCTCTCGCTCTCAAATTGCCAAACCTGCTTTTGTCAAAGTCTAAGATTTTACATTTTTTAAACGTTTTAATAATACGAAATTCAAACAATATATAGCGTTTGGCGCTAATGTGGCATAACAGTTAAAGCCAGAGGCGACATGCTCTCATCTCCCAGAGTGGTTCACGGAGCTCTCTATACTTCTAGCGCTGGGTCAATACATTTGAATGGATAGACGAGTTTCACTATTCAGGTATTTGCAAGTTTTGGTAAACAGTACAGCATAGTGTACATTGATTATTACGTCAACCACATTTTCAGTATCATTTTATTATGGAGAGTGATGGAGATGCAACATTGTTAACATTAATGTTAATGTTTTTATTGTATTTAGCCCTCAGGTATTCCTCACACTCATTGGTGGTCAAATGTGACCACACATTTTAACTATTTTTCAATTAAATAAATGTTCTATATTTTAGTTTAATAATATTGATTGAATATTTTGAGGAGATCTTTTGGTACTAAATAGGCCTATTATTTGTGCAATAATTATGGTCCATTAATGACCATTTAATGAATTAAATAAAAATAAATACTTCTAATATTTGTTCTTATTTATATTACAATTAGTGTAGTAATAAGGTTAAAATATAGAAATCCAATGCAAATTAGAGTCATTATGTGTCTGGAAAATAAGTAATTTTATTTGTAATGCCATGGTTTACCCACTATAGTTGTCTGTATGGCTCTTTAATAAATATACATGTATCTAGTCTAGTTGCTCAAAAAAGTATTGCAGATCAAAACTGCTTACTTATTTTTAGGTTTTGCATTTGAATACATTTAGACATGATCAAACACTAGATTTCTTTAAATGTGAAATTTTAAAACGTTAATAACTTGGTTCCTAATATTTTTTATGATACTTATACAAGCACACACAAGTGAATATTAATGAATGTGAGCAAATATAATTAAAAATAGAGCTAAAAAGGCAAACTTATTTTTCCTTATATGTACAGTAGGCTATATACATATTAATTGATACTGAATCAAGATCGAAATCGATATTTGTGTCAATCACCAACCCCAAATCCCCGCCCACTCGCCTGCCCCCGCCCACCACCACAAATTGGTTTCTAATCTGTGGGAAACACTGGTTTCACTTACGGCAGTTTGCGTGTTGGCTTGCTTTACTCATTTGCGGCGATGCGAGTTGCTTAGCTGCGTACTCTAAACACTGTGCGAGTCAGTCTTGTGGTGGTATCATTGCTGCGGTATCATGGTCTCACGTTGTTTCCACCAGTGCAGCACATCTCATTGTTTCAGATGTTTTTGAGCATCTGAGACTTGGGCTACTTTCAGTTTCACTTGCGGCAGTTTGCGTGTTGGCTTGCTTTACTCATTTGCGGCGATCCGTGTTGCACAGCCGTGGTATCATGGTCTCATGTTGTTTCCACATCTCATTGTTTCTTTTAATTAATTAATATCTAAAATATAAAATGAAGGAGAAGCCTAAAAAAGGCCCGAAGCCCGGCCCGCGTTTGAGGTATGACGTGAAGATTGTCCCGAAGCCCGGCCCTAGGGGCGTAAAAAAGTCGGGGCCCGTCGGGCTCGGGCAGAAATGCAGGGCTCTAGCCTGAACTACTTTTGCCGTGCGTTTCCCTGAAAATAATTGCACACCTAAGAATCCTCGTCAGCCAATCAGATTCAAGCATTCAACACCCCCATAGTATAATTGGCATTATTGGACTTTTTTCCCTCTATCCGTCTGTCTGTCTTTCTATCTTTATTAGGATCTTTATTTTATTTGAATGAAGTATCAGCTTATGCATCCTTACTAGGGATGTGACAGTGAGGAAATTTTCCCACCAGTTAATCGACGTGACAACACCGGTAATACTGGTATTACAGACGGTGGCTTGTAAATCGCTAATTCTAAACCGAAAGTAAAATGCACACGGCCACTTGGGCATTCATAACAGAGCAGAGCAAAGCGAGTGTTTTCAATGACTTCCTATGGAAGCTGAGCTTCTACAGGGATGAACTGAGAACGCGGCAGTGGACACGCACCGTGAATGAATGATGGTGCGGCCGTGCGCATTTTACTTTCGGTTTAGAATTGGCGCTAATTCAGGGGCGGGTTTCTTGAATGCTGAGTTCATTAGCCACATTACAACAACAAAACAGTACAATGACAAACTCACTTAAATAGGTGCTAGGGGTGTGCCGGTTTCAGAACGGTTATGATGTGAGTCAAATGTGTGTGGGGGTGGGGGTGGGGGGGGGGTGATGATGTGATAATGTTCGTCTGTTATAGGACAACTTAGTTTGAATAAACGAGCAGACACTGATTAGCTACTTGCTATAAGTTTATTTATATACATACAGTAAACAAATCCTTAACAAAAAAAAAAACCTTTGCAATGAACATGCTTTGTTTTAAATAAATCACACACAGTAAACTAATCCTTTAAAACAAGTAGGCTACTTAAATTCTATAAGAGCTGCATAAAAATGAATGAGTAGCCTAGGCCTAAATTACAAATGATAAAATCTACATAGCTTTATCAAAGAAAAAAGTCGAACAACGACTGTTGTGATAATACCTTAATTAAACTAACTAAATACAGGAAACAAAAAAAGTGCAATGACATTTTAAATTCCTAATCTTTTTCGACTTCCAAGTTCTGTGACAGGAACACCAACATGTTCACTTTACTCGGTTTTAGTGACGATCTGACAGGGGTAGCTATGTTACCCGCAGTGCTAAAAACTCGCTCTGATGCTGTGCTTTTAGCAAAATTGGCACGTAAATACATGTGTATTTGTGCTACGAGCGGATAGTGTGTTTCATTGTCTCTCCACCATGCTAGTGGATTAGCGGTTGTTCTTGAAAATAGCGGGTTAACTCCGTGTCAGCGCGCGCTCTGATCGGTAAAGGGGCAGAGATTTCAGACCTCCGTTTATTAAGGAGATCTCCAAGATTTCTCTTGTTGGTAGGGGGTGGTGCACAGACCTCTCCCGAATCATCTCCAGCAGTAGCAGCCTCCGAAGCACCACTAACTCCGCCTCAGTTTCCCTCGTCAGCTGAGGGAACCTATCTAAAAAATTATATATATTTTTTTTATGTTTGTAAAAAATATTTTAATAACACGATTTTGGCGGTTATAGAGTTCTAATGACGGTGTTTATCTATAACCGTCGGTCTCACGGTTATATACTAACCATCACACCCCTAATAGGTGCGTTTAAATAGTTGTGTTTACATTTCGATCATCTTTCCGGTCAGCTCTTTGCTCTCGTGATGAATGAAATCTGACTCCTGCTGCTGGTCTGTGCTGCGACTCTCGTTCGGCTCACGCTGTATTAAAGGGTTAGTTCACCCAAAAATGAAAATTCTGTCATTAATTACTTACCCTCATGTCGTTCGACACCCGTCAGACCTCCGTTCATCTTCGGAACACAAATGAAGATATTTTAGTTGAAATCTGATGGCTCTGAAAGGCCTCCATTGGCTCAATGGCACGGTTCACTCTCAAGACCCTTAAAAGGCACTAAAGACGTCGTTACAAAGTCCATCTCACTACAGTGGTTCTACAATAACTTTATGAATCGGCGAGAATAGTTTTTGTGCGCAAAAAAACCCTAAATAACGACTTATATAGTGATGACGATTTCAAAACACCGCATCATGAAGCTTCGAAGCGTTATGAATCAGTGAGTCGAATCATGATTCTGATCGCGTGTCAAACCGCCAAACTGCTGAAATTTGGCGATTCAAACTGCTGAATCGACTCACTGATTCATAACGCTTCGAAGCTTCATGATGCCGTGTTTTGAAATCGTCATCACTTTGTAAGCCGTTATTTGGGGGTTTTTTGCGCACAAAAACTTTTATCGCCGATTCATAAAGTTATTTTAGAACCACTGTAGTGAGATGGACTTTGTAACGACGTCTTTAGTACCTTTTAAGGGTCATGAGAGTGTAAAGTGCCATTGTGCCAATGGAGGCCTTTCAGAGGCATCAGATTTCAACTAAAATATCTTCATTTGTGTTCTGAAGATGAACGGAGGTCTGACGGGTGTCGAACGACATGAGGGTAAGTCATTAATGACAGAATTTTCATTTTTGGGTGAACTAACCCTTTAAGCAGACACGTTCAGTTTTTATTTGTAGTGTCTGTTCTCTTACTTAACTAAATTATTACTATAAAAATCTAAACAACGGTGGGGGCGGTGCCGCGGTGGGCAAGTGATGTAACCGGTGTTGCGGCTGAACACCGGTAACACCGACTATCGCAGCAAGCCTAATCCTTACCAGTAAGTGAGTGCAGCATAGTGGTGAATTTTACATTTTAGAACATGTTCCGTTAACCTTATGTACATTCATTGTTTACCTTCAGAGGTGGGGAATCCACTCTGATTTCATTAGAGGTCATTTCTCGTCTGATCCCACATGAAAAAGCCCAGCGAGCGGCAGTGAATAGCAGCTCTCTCATACTGACTCATCTGCTCCTCTCTAGGGCTCTCTTCACTCTCTGAGGTGAGGCTGCAGTGGGCGTCTTCTACGTGCTTGTGATCTTTCCTGCTCGGCTGACACCCTTGCCTGCCCCATATTCAATTCTCGCTCGAAGTGAGAGCTGCTTTGGTGCTGGCATGAGCCAGGCCTCTTTGGCAGGATTCAGGCGAGTTGGCCTTGCCAGGCATAGTTGGCTGTGTGTGTCTGGTTCCCAGAAGGTTGCTAGTATTCTAGTCTGGCTCTGATTCCTTGTTCTCACAGGATTTAGTGTTTATTTTTGCCTGCCCCACTAGTCAGCTACCTGTATGTTTTGTGTGTATGCGAATGCGTGCAAGTTCATTTGAGACACTGCACACTGTACATGCTTATAACACCAAAACTCTTTAAAGCTGAGGCAGCATCCAATGTTACCATCGCATCTCCTCTGCTCTTGCTGGGAAACAACTGCTGCGATTTCATATTTCATTTGATGATTTTGATGCACAGATCACACAAGGCTGAAATTTATATTTTGGTGGAATTTTCTTGAAAAGGTGGCAAGGTTTGTTGGATTATTACGGTGATGTGTTGCTTGTTTTTGTTTACCTGCCCTTGACTTTTTGGCTTAAGCCGTGCACTCAGAATATACGATTAATCACATTAGACTCTGCGTCACTTGCTCTTCCGCTGTCTGTATTGTGATGCTGTGTAGCCTATAAATGGACAAGAGGAAATGTAATATGTACACAAACAGCTTTGAAACTAACAGTCAAATAGTGTAATATTTAACAATGATTGCCAGTCACACCTTGGATGTAAACTGTCAATCCAAATGTAATTTGACATGGTCTTTATGGTCATGATGCATAGCATATAAACTGTGGTTTGGGTTAATCATCCTGTTACATGGTGACTGGATACTTTGTATTGAATATTTAATTTTTCTTACATTTTTCAGTATCCTCCTCTCTTTTTACCCAAAATGAACTTATGTCATTTGTTTCTTTTCAGGTATATTGTGATTCATCTTGTTATTATTGCTGCATGTTGTTATTATTTCCAGAATACTCTTATCTTTCCACCATAAAAGTATGAACGGTAGTGGCTTTTCTTTGTTTATCATGTGCTTCTTTAATGGATGAGGTTATCAAGGTAAATGTAACTTCTAGTACAGGCCATCAACATTAACCATTAAGTTCCTTGTATAGCATTTTTTCTTTTTTCGATTGAAAGCAGACCCTGATAATGTAAACCTGATCACAAAGCAGATTTACAAAAAGTGTAGATTAGTAAAAACCCACTAAGAGTATTGTGACAAGACCAAACAAAATATTGTGTAGTTTTGAATTATTATTTGTTCAATCATACTACAAAAGCTTGACTCTTGAGAGAACTGCAGCAGGTTTCTTGGCACTAGGAATGTAGAAATGACCAGGTATTAAAATTACGATGAAGAGAAGAAAATGAACTGAAACTGTTGTGGGTCTTTAAATGGCAGATTAGAAACTATGCTAGTAGTTGACAGGTTGTATTTCCTCTCTGAGATCACTGTGCAACATCCGCTCGCTCTGTGAGATCAATGAGTTCAGAGACTATTTTCAGCTTGAAGCTCATAAAACAGTGGAGAAATGATGGAATGACAACTCAACTTTATTTCTTAATTTTTCTAAAGTTACATGAGCAGAACCCTGTTAGAAGAACTAAATGAAATCTGCTTATGACAATAAATCCTGTTTTTTTGTTCTTCTTTGTAGAATGAGAGAAAAATATTGAGAATGTAGACCCACAAAGAGCCATCTTCATCTTCAGAATGGAGCCTGTTCTTTTTCCTGAGCTTGAGTCTGAGGTAAATCAATCACCCTACACAGTAGTGCTGTCATGAACCTACACTATTTTTGTCACCTTGGAGAAAAAATTGACATCTTGTTATAAAAAGTGTTGAGTGTTCAATTACAAGAAACCCAGGTCCTTCGGCAGAGTCAAGAAACAAAGAGTGAAAGTGTGAGGCAGAATAAATGAACGGCTAGTTCTTCAAAAATACCCAGCGTTTCCGTGCTCTCCTCACACATCTAAACCTCAGCGTATGAGCAATTCTGAGAATTATCATCACACTCTTTATAAGGAATTAACCCTTCTGACACCTAGCGAAAGCCTAGGGGTTTCCTTATTGAGTTTGAATTAGAAAACTGTAAGCGTCCTAGAAAGTAACGACTAGAAAAATAGTTGGTCTTATGGAAGCTCTATGTAATTGGACTTAGGGTAATGATTTAGGGTCCACCATACTTGGATTAGCCACCTTTCTTAGGTTGTGTTCACACAGGATGCATTGTTGTGTTCAAAAACAACCTGACAGGAAGCATAACAATATAACCCAGTGGTCTTCGCTATTTTTTTCAGGAGAGCCACATTGATAGGACAAAATCAATAGGAGAGACACTTTTACCACAAAGTATCAAAAGTTACATGCAGTCATAAATGTCTGATTATCAGTCTGTCATCCCTGAACATACTATGCATGCAATGCAATAAATACAAAAGGTAGATAGATAGTGGGTAGGCAAACTTTCTTTTAGTGCTGTTTTAAACTAGATTATTCACACATTTTTCTGGTTAAGACACTTTTTGAATGTATTTTATAATGTAATAATTTCACAGGAAATAACCAAATTAATGTAGAAAACATTTATTAGGCTTCAAACTTCATTAGTAGTTAGTGCTGCTGTGACTTTAAGATCTGCCGCTGCCGAACATGACGCGGATCTGGCGCACTGTCACGCGCGTCCCATTTCCTCGCAACTCTTTGTTAATTTAAGACGTTATTTAACTCATTTAAAACTGTTCTTCTGAGGATACTCGACACAATGGACATTTAGGCATAATTCTGTGTGTTATAGTTTGTTCAAGAGCGAAAGAGAACTGGATTCTGGCGCGCTGTGTGTGCTCATGATGCTGGCGCGTAACCCACACCACTAAAACCTAGTTGACAATGCGTATCATATGCACGTGAAAAAGTCATTTTGGCGTATAAATTGCACGATAAATACAAATTGTGTTATGGGCAGTGATGGGAATAACGCCGTTATAGATAAACGGCGTTACTAACGGAATATTTTTTTTCAGTAACGAGTAATCAAACGAATTTCTGTTTCTCCCGTTACAACGTCGTTAGCGTTACTAAGAATAAAATGCGGCGTTACTATAATTGAGCTCAATGAAGCGGCTCATCCGAACAGGCTCTCTGCCAGTCGGACCTGCAACATTTTGTGTGTGTGTGTGTGTGTGTGTGTGTGTGTGTATATGTGTACATGTTTTTCTAGCCTGACTGTAGACAGACTCATGGGGACTCGTGTCACCGTGGGGACCTAAATTGAGGTCCCCACGGGCACAAAAGCTTATAAATCATTCAGAATGAGTTTTTATGAAAATGTAAAAATGCAGAATGTCTCCTGTGAGGGTTAGGTTTAGGGGCAGGGGCAGTGTAAGGGGATAGAAAATACGGTTTGTACAGTATAAAAACCATTACGCCTATGGTGAGTCCCCAGAAGGATAGCGCACCAGACGTGTGTGTGTGTGTGTGTGTGTGTGTGTGTGTGTGTGTGTGTGTGTGTGTGTGTGTGTGTGTGTGTGTGTGTAGGGATGGGCGATATCTTATCGTTTGCGATATACCGGTAAAAAATCTCCCCACGATAAGAATTTGTCTTCCCGCGATAATAACGATAAAGCCTAGTTGATGGCGCGACCCATCCGCACAGTGCCACCGCTGGCCGTTATTACTTTATGATGGCCGCAGTGGCTGCATCTGTCAATTTGTATAGCTGAACGGGGGTTGGAGAGAGAATTTTCTTGTGGTGCCCTAAGCGCCGCGCAATGGGAGCGGTGGCACTGAATCCGCATCTCACGTGCAGAGCGAAAACAACTATGGCGGAAGCTGCGGAAGAGTTCATAGCTAAACGAGGGGCTACCTGAGGGCAATCTGAACCATACAGATGTATTTTCACTCGCTGAGCACTTAGACTGAGCGCTTAAGAGATTCGCTCTGTCTCAATCGATCGGTAAAGCACATTTCAGTTCATCTCAATGAATGCGCAGTGCATTTGACGCACATTAAACACTAGTGTGAGGCGCGCGACTGAGAGCGCTCAGTGTTTCACACACACTCAAAGAGAGAGCGAGAGAGTCTTATACCACACAGAAATGATGTGCTACATGTAAACAATATCCTTTGTTGTATTTTCCTGTAAAATAATGGCGTTTATTTGGAATTATTCAGCCTTTCATGAACAGGAAGAAACGAATGCACAAACGGGAATCTCATTGGCTGGCGTGCACCTATTACTGTTTTTTGATTTCAACAAATCAGTTTGAATGAGCGCTGACAACGTGATTAATATTCATGAACCCAGAAGCTCATTATTCCTTTGTGCAGTTTATTTTTATTAGTAGAAGAATTCGTGGTATTATTATCTTAACTCAAATTACTGAAGTTCTATCATTAAATCATTATTTTAAACTTTTTTGTAATCTGAAGACATTTTTGGAATAATTACTTTTGCTGTCTCTGCTATTTTTACCACTGTTTGCACCATGTATGAATAAATACAGAATCGGTTTACATGTAAAACTTGTCATTGATTTCAAAATTATTATTGTTTGTGTTGTGTGATGTTTTTTAGCACAGTTGCACTATTTAAACATTACCTGCACTTTTACAGAAGACAATTATATCTGCTTTTCCATTTCTGAAAAGGCTGGTGTGGAATTTCACATAAAAAAATTTTTTTTTAATTAATTAATTAATTAATTAAATATATATATATATGTATATGTATTATGTATATATATATTTATGTATATATTTATGTATTATAGGAGCCTATTTGATGACATGTACGTTTTAATTTAGATCATTGTTTGTTTTTCTGAAACTCGCAAGAATGCATGCAGCTTTCACTTGTATCCAAAAACATGGGGAATGATACTACATTTATCGTCATTGATATCGTTATCGCAATAAATACTAGAAAATATCGGGATACATTTTTAAGTCCATATCGCCCATCCCTATGTGTGTGCGGGGTGCGGCGTGCATGCCATGCGTGTGGGTGGGGTGGTACACATAACTGATGATGATTGGTGGGTGGGAGACAAGGTTGAGGTTGATAGGTTGAGTTCACACACACACACACACCTATGACGCACACGCATATGCACAGTCAGCGATGGCAAGTCCAACGACTTCAAAGGTAGCTTTCGCAAACTGGAAGTATAAGCGCTACTTTTCCCTCATTGAGGTGAAAGGTAAGAAAGTTTATGTAACATGCAACTTATGCCCTGGAAGAAAGAGTCTCTCCCCGTCGGTGGCAAGTAATTCTAATCTAATGAAGCGCCTCACATCATCACATGCCGCCACAACATTAGTGGCTAAAAACCCAGGTGATAACGTGAGCTCCACTACCAAAGGAGTAGTATAGTACTGATAATATTTACACAATATTTACACTATAGTAGGCCTACTGATAATATTTACAATAATGTATTGAATTTGATAGGTGTCTCTCACATTGTTCCACAGCAACATTACAATAGTGTACATTAATGTACGATGTTTTATAATAATAATTTATTCTATTTAGTGTCCATTTCATTCATTTAACATATTTAATATTGGGGGCATCCAAGTTATTTGAACATTTGAAAAAAAAAAAAAAGTAACACAGTAGTTACTTTCCCTGGTAATTAGTTACTTTTATAATGATGTAACTCACTTACTAACTCAGTTACTATTTGTAAGAAGGAACGAGTAACTATAACTAATTACTTTTTTTAAGTAACGTGCCCAACACTGGTTATAGATGCGCATTACATGAGAACGTTGATTTATAAGAGCACATTCGCCGTTAAAAGCTGGAAAAACAGCCAAAACTGACTTGGGCGTAAGGGCAGAGCAACTTTAAATATCCTTTCTAGTCTGTATTTCCATCTTGTAATGCCGCTGTTTTTGGGTATTTTTCACCGCAGATTAAGCTGGTGCGAGCCGCTCAATGAGTAACACTGATCTAACCGAATACAGGGGTCTTTTTAGTTTTTTTTAGCTAACTTGACATGTCATTATAAAATGTAATGCACATGGCGTGAGATTCTGCAAGACAACGTAAGATGCAATGTCAAGTCACCTTTATTTATATAGCGCTTTATACTATTGTGATAGACGTGAAAATAACGATTCAATGATGCAAACAGAATTCAATTCTGCTGTAGATCAGCTTTAAAAACACAGTAATATACAGTCATTGAAATCTTCAATTATGAAATGAGTTCAGTTCGGCTGTAAAGCAGCTCTGCAGAAGACAATGATGTTATCATCCAGCCAAGTTGAGTTCTCATCCAGTAGTGTCAGTAATATTGCTGAATATTAAGTGTCCCAATCTAAGCAAGCCAGAGGCGACAGTGACAAGGAACTCGAGTTGGGCCGATGGATGACAGACATCCCGATGTTGAGCCGGCATCGTGAAATAATGAAAAAAATAATGAAGTTATTCCCGATCACAATACAAATTACATTCAAAACAAACACAATTTAAACACTAAAGATTTTATTGTGCAAATAAATTATAGGCTACTAGATGATTTACACAAACTAAACCAATGATATTCAAATGGCAGACCATGGTCCACATCCTGACCCCGGTATGTTTCCATCCGGACCACGAGACTGAACGGTAGCACCATTTTCTTGTTTCTAGTTGAAGTGAGCAGAGCATTAAAACAGCGGTGCGGATCACACCACAAACACTCAGGATCATTTGGTGTAATGATAATTCAGAGCTATATCATCTAGTAGTTGTATCTAAAGCCAAACGCGCTTCATTCAAGCCCTTTCAGCACATTTGCTATTTCTCCAGACGCGCATTAACGGAGATTAACGCTCAAACGCTCCCCCGATGTTTCACTGTAGACGTCGGCTGATGCCAGTTTGGTAGACATTGCCCAACCCTACAAGGAACCCTCGGGTGACAGAATGGTGTGGTGTGATTATGATTCAGGCTGTCAGATTGTGGATTGGTTGCATTCAAAATATTTCATCCAGTTCCTTCTGCCTGAAGATCAGGTTTATCACACCGGTATGGAGACGAAGCTGGCCATAGGGATCTGTGCAGAGTACTTGTCTGATTCTTGTGGTCTTTGCTGAGGATCTGTGCCGATGAGGTCTTCACAAGGGAATTATTTAGTAGTCAAAGGTCTCTGCTGACATTTCAGGACTGTGATAAGGTCATGTCTAGGTGCAGGCAGTGTTCATTTTGGTGACAAATTGATTTTCGTCAAAAATCTTTTTTCACTGACGAAAAAGAGACGATAACTAAATAAAAACGAGACGAAAATGTTAGGGAGGGACGATTAGGGAAGAGATCCAGTCAGAACTGATGTCCTGTGTAATAGATGCGCACATTTGAATTGTATCGTGCTGATCTAACTGCGGGAAAATGCGGCGCTATTGCGCTTCTACAGGCTCACGTGACCTCAGTGCTTCAATGAATAGCGCACATTTATGCCAGGTAATTGTTTATGAACTAATGCTGATGGATAATGACAGTGTTTACAGGGCTCCAGACTAACTTTTTTCACTAGGAGCACAGTGGCCCCCAACTGAAAATTTTAAGGGCACAACCAGAAATTTTAGGGGCGCACACCGTAAATCAACATGCTAACCAAATCTACTAATTTCCACTGTATTACTAATAGGGATCGGTATCGTTAAGGTTTTAATGGTATTACTACTCTTACCGATACTGCTTATCGATCCGGTACTTTAACAGTATTCTTACCGGTTCTTTTTTATTATACTTTATTTATTTATTTTTATTTAAAAAAAAACATAATTAAGAACATAATTAACATAGCTTTATAATCTGAAAAGTAAATTATCTAGAGCAAAAGAAACCGCAAAGTTTGAACAAAAATATAAAACATCTATTTGTAAATGGACCAGTGTGCAGGCATTCGGAAGGTCTGCTAACATTAATATTACAGTAAAGAACAAACCTGCAAAGAAATCTAATAAAGTAATGAAATGTAAAATAACACTGCATAGTTTTCACTGTATAAATTGATAGATTAATGCTTATAAAAGCTAAAGTTATTCATTCAAGAGATGTGAATATTTTCTATTTGCCTTTTGTTCGATTCAAATTAATGGCTCAATCGTCAGCAGGTTTATTAGACGCTGCCCCTTTAAGACCGAATGCAGAACTAAAAATATCATATTCTCCTGTTTCTCCAAACTATTTACACCCATTTAAGATATAAACTGTTAAAATAACTACTCTCCAATCCGGTCATTTTGACACCGGCTATTTGTTGTTTATTTGATGGTTTAGGCTTCGTGTGAATATTAAGTGCAAGTCGGTCCATTTCGCAGCACACACACATAAGCCGCCTTGAAGTTAGAAACCGCGTCTCTTGCGCGGATTATTGTGCATTTAATAGCTCTTTATTATCAAACACATCCCGCAGTTTAGCAACAGTAGAGACTGCAGTTTACAACAATCACTGATTCTGACGTTTAGTTTAGGTTTAAGTAGAAATGACAGCGCAAGGCTGTGAAGGGAAGGATGTCGTGCTCGACTGAACACGGCACTGAACACGGAATAGTTTTACCTCATACCACCTTTATAATTCTTGGAAGCCAAAATCGAAAATAAAATTAGATTAATATCACAGCACATCCCTAAAGTTTAAGCAGACTAAACTTTTGTGTAGTTCTCTTGGCCATCGTCACTCATTAAGCTGACTGTGTTGTGGTGAGCTCGCTTTCTCTCTTCTGGATTGCGAATGGCAAAAATGCATCACGGACAAATGGTTTAATATGATCTCATATAGAAACGGCTGGCAAAGATAGAATTTGCCAGACATAACGTCTATCAATTATAATTAGTAAGTGTATTTTCTTAATTTCTCCAGTACCGACAGCAGGCAAATGTACAGGTCACACTTTCAAATTTTAGTCGCAAAATGCGACCATTTAGTCGCACTCTGGAGCCCTGGTTTATTTTACGATGTTTATATAGTAATATGTTTTAGACGGTTGTAACAATGCATGTTTTATCTCCCTCATCTGAACTTGAATGAGCAACTGCAATATTAAGGCGCAGACATTTCAAAATAAGAGTCCCGATGTATTTCGAGCTTATTTATAATTAAAATTCACGCATTATATATGTATATGTTTTTGGTTACACAATAAACCCTATTTAATTTCATTCCCATTTAATTCATAGTCAGGAGGAAAGACTAAGACCAGTATTTGACACCTATTGTTCAATAAAGTATCAGGGTTATAATAGTTTAATAAAACCATTAAAAAAATATTCAATACTTGAAATTAAATACATTTTAACTGACCAAAAAAAAGTACTTTAAACTTATTTGAAGCTTTAGCTTAACCTGATATACTAAAGATATACTGATGTTTTTAAAAAACTAACAAAAAAAGTGAATTTGAGCTCTCTTTCGTGTATTTTTGTGCTTGAGCGGTCAAAACACAATTATGTCAAAATGCCAGTTTTGACATTTATTCAAGTAACAGTCGGTTATGTAATGCTTAAATGCTCAATGAATGCATTACAATTTAAAACTAAATAAAAATTTGTAGTCAAAATGAGGTGGGTGCAGGTCCACCATCTGATCCGGATACGGCCCAGATCCGGCTGACTACGGTAACCTCGGGATAAGGATGAGACAGACAGACTAATATTAGCGTAGATGCCATTCTTCTTACGATGTAACACGTACATTGATTGTTGTGGGAAGTGTTCCCGTTTCCAGTTTACCTAATTTATGCAGCCTAACAATCCTTTTACTGATTTGAATTATAGAAATAATAATATTAATATGTTGTGTTGTGTATGCCAGTTTAAAGACATGTTAGTCAATAACAGATCAAGAAGCTTGTCCGCATAGATGAACAAAAGACGTACACGAGTAATTAAAAAGTTTGGAATTTTAATGCAGTTTAGATTTTGCTTTATTATTATTATTATTTTAGGGCTGATATTACCAGCAAAGTTTAGGCTGGTATCATTTAAAAATGTTTAACAATCTGGTGTTATAGCTATCTTATGGCATTTTTAAGTTTAATGCAGATTGTAAAGATTTATTGGTTTGTGGAGACATAAATCTATTTTAGTCTGGTTTGTTTTTCCCAGTTAACGAAAATGTTTTCATTAAGTTTCGATTAGTTTTTGTTAAGGAAGTTAAAGGTGCACTATGTAACTTTTCCATCCGGTAGAGGTCGCCTATTCAAAACAAAGGCGTAGTTTGATGACGCCACGTTTGAGGGCAGAATCTTGGGACATGTGGTCTTCACCTCACAGCCGGTGGGAAAGAATCGGGATAGGACTCGGGCAGAAATCATGTTCATGGATGAGATTATTAACGTTACTGTAGCAGAAGCAGAGCAGGAGCGAGTGTTGTGGAGCTGAGGAACCGCTGGAGCGATTGTTAATAAGATGAACGCAACACACACCTCGTGAGCAGCGGGACTTTTATTATGACACAGTCGCCGGCGCCACTTCAGCTTTTCCGCTCATGAGTATGAGGTAACGCAGCTCTGTTGATCATATTAGACACATCTGAGTGTGTTAATGATGTTATGACGTTACTCTGTGTGTTCTCTCAGCGGCTGCTATGACACTTGTTCACACTGCAGTGAGAGTAAAGCGTTTCTGCAAAATAAAACCGGAAACTGAGAGTAACGCAGATATGATGTCATCGACAGGCCATGCCCTCACACGTCCCGGTTCCTCGGTTAAAATAGCAATTTCTCACAGTTTACAAAAAGTTGGAAACATTTGAGATATTGTAAGTACTCAACTGAACAAACTATATAACATTGGCCTAGTGGTTTTTGGATATTTTACTGAAAAAAAATTACATAGTGCACCTTTAAAATACAAATAACCTTATAAACCACATTAACTGACTAATCGACCCTTCCGACCCATCCATAATGTGTTTGTGTGTAGTCTCTAACAGACAGAACAGATCGGTGGATGGCCTGTGCTTCGTTGGAAGATAAAAACACTGCTCCCCACCCAGATAGGAACCTTAATGAGCTGCAGAGATAGGTGAGACACAAGAGTTTTGTACGGATCGGTGTTGGAGTTATCTTGCCAGCAGAAAGCACTTCCCTTTCTGATAGAGCCTGACAGGTCTGTAGTAATCTCAGTCAGACTGAGTCACTGGGCAACAGCCGTGGCTCTTTCCTGAGAAGCCAATCTCAGTGCTCCTTCTGCATAGACAAACCCAAATATCAGCAAACACACTCGCTATCACTCGGCTCATGCAGGAATCTGTTGGGAAATAACGGGCTGATGTTGAGACACAACTAAAACTCCCTGCTCTTTCAAGGCTTAGAGCGTTGTGTTTTTAAGAGTTGGGTGATTTGCATATAAATGGTGTCCTTGTTGAACAAGACGGACCCTCATGCTCTCTCATTCTCACTAAAGTGATGACACTGTCAATATTATAAAGGTATCAATCATTTTAAGAGTTCTTGAACATTTGCTTTGTGTTCCTATTCTGGCATTGAGATCTTGTACACGTTCCACTTCCATTCCCACATAATCACTGTGGTAAACTGTTATTTGTCCTATAAGGGTCATCAGTCATTCTGCCTGCCTGATTTCCTGCCAGTTTTGTTGATGTGCATCTGCTCCATAGATGACAGCGAAGGCCAGATTGAGCTCCGTGGACCTGTCCTCTGCGCAAGCCAAGGACAAACGTCAAGGTCACATTCCTTCTCAGGATTAGACACAGCATCAGCAGTGCAGGGCGATGGGAAGAAGCAGTGTACAGTTTTATAAATCAGCACTGGAACGAACTGGGCATTGAATCAGAATCAACATTTGATTGTTGTTCCAACCAGTATTATTCTCGGTCACACTTTAGACTCGGGTCTAATTCTCACTATTAACTTTTGCTTCAATAAACTCCTAGTAAAGGTAGTCAAGTTTAGCTATCGGGTAGGATTAAGGGATGTAGAATATGCTCATGCAGAATTAATATGTGCTTTATAAGTACTAATAAATAGTTAATATCCTAGTAATATGCATGCTAATAAGCAACTACAGTGTTTGCATAATTATTAGGCAGTTTGGTTTTCTGATCAAAGTTTTTTCTAGGCACATTTTTACCAATTCCAAACCACATTAATCTTAATAACTACTATTAATTTTGTATTTAATGATTTATAAGTGATATATAATTGTTCATGAAGGCTGGAAATGAAAAACTCGTAAACTTGTATTCTGGTATAATTATTAGGCATGCTTTCTTTTACAGATAAAATTTAACTCTAAAAAAGTCAAAAAATATGAAATGCCCATGAGGAGGATGCAATGCTAATGCACAAGGCTTGACATTAACTTTGTTCCTCACCAGCCACTCAGCATTTTCACTGGCCACAATTTTGATGTTTGGAAATTACATTTTATATGATTGAAGTTGACTTTGACATGCTTAAATTACTTGATTTTAAGGCATTTTACTTTGATTTAGAAGATTTAAAACCCTTAACTTTCAAATGCAGAGTGACCACCCAAATCAAGACTACATTTTATATCAGCAGGTGGGCTATATGAGCTTAGGCTAATATGAGAAATTTATTTTGAGTTATTTTTGTTAGGCTATATAAAAGAACAAAGAAGCAAATTACAAAAACGATCTCAAAAAATATTTTTTTCTGATACAGTAGGTTTATTTAATATGTATACATTTATTTAACATCTGTAGTTGTTTGATTAACATTAAAGGGGTGATGAATTGAGAAATCAACTTTCCTTTGAGCCTTTGATATATAAAAGTTCATTGTGATATAAGAATATCCTGTAAGTTTCAGAGCTGAAAACTTCCTTAGTAGTCAGAGAAAAGCTTTTATTGACACCAGGGCCAGAAAGCGAGAGATCTCAGAATATGTCGACCACTGACGTCATAGAATGCAGAAGAACCGCCTCAAGCCCCGCCCACCGACCCGTGGAGCTAAACTATGCGGAATCGATTGTAAACAAAGACACAGGTCGAGACTGGATTGCAGACATATTGAGATTAAAGCACAATGCCGTGCCTTCTTTATTGGATCCGACAGGAACGGTACAACACACTTATGTGAGTAAAACATGTTTTTTATATATGTGTTAATATTGCATTGTTACAGATCGTTTGATATCTATTGATTACATACCTTAGCACGCGGTCACAGGCTGGAGAAGCTTTTATTGGTTCATTCGTGATCAGACTCGGACTTGTAACGCCAGTGATCGCAAAGCCCAAAGTCCCGGGGCTATGTGCTTTTCAGACGAGCTTGTGTGTGTGTGTGTACGGTTCGCGGTTATATTCACTGATGATCGAGCGAAATGATACAGAAATATCATTCCAATCAATCGCGGGTGGATGAGAGATGAATCATTGTGTTTGCGAGCCCTGGCTGTGGGCTGGGTGATTCATTCCGGTTGCCGTTTGCCACACGCCGTCACTGACAGGGGAGCAGAAGCTCCTTAAATATGCAAATCTTATCCAATCCTAGCCGTGGGCGTTTTCTTCCAAGTCTTCAGTGCGGCACGCCCATCAAAACCGAGCATTTTTCAGAGAGCCTCAAAACCAAGGCAGAAAGTAGCCTATTACTTATTCATTATGATGTTTTTGAATGTAAAATCCACACGAACATCATAAGTTGACCTCAGACAACAGTATAAAAAAATAAAAAAGCCAGTTCATGACACCTTTAATGACAGACAGGTATTTAATTGGGTAATATTCTGACACATATCCAGTTATTTACCCACCTTTTTACGTACACTTAAACCATAGCCGACTGTGTTCATGTGAGATACTCCACACGATGGACATTTTGACATCTGTGTGCGCGTGTATTTGACTATTCAGGTGTAAGGAGAACTGACCGCTCGTGCGGCAGAGAGAGAGAGCGCTTCTGTTGTGTCATTCAGCGCAATTCCACCTACCCCGCCTTCACTAACTGGAAGTTAATCGATAAAGAATTGTAATTTTGTGATACGACGGTCTTGGCATTTCATTTGGCTGTAAGATGAAATTATATTCAACCCGCCAAAGTGGCTAGTGGGAGTGGCTGTCTTACCCGCCACAGCTGAAATCCACCCGCATTTGGCGGGCTGGCGGGTGGTAATGTCAAGCCCTGCTAATGCAATACTATAAATTGCAGTTAAGGCATGACCAGTGGACAGTGAAATGCTCATTGGGTCTGCAGGGTCAGACAAAAACGGGTGGCGAAGAAAAGCAAAAGAAATCAGATTTGAGTGTGAAACCATCAGGAAGACTTTAGTCTCCAGCGCCACCATTTTTCAGAGCTGCAACCTACCTGGAGTCTCCAGAAGTGCAAGGTGTCAGGACCTCAGAGACTTCAGTTAGGTAAAGAATCCTAAAAAATGACCCCCACTAGATAAGAATCACAAGCTGAAGTGTTGTAAAATCTCTACATAACAGACGTCAGGATAGGAGATGGACTAAAAATGAACTCTTAAAACTTACCGGCAGATTCTGGAAGATGAATTCTTCAAACAGTGATGTGAGAGGATGTGATGCTGGTCCTTCAAGAGTCACTCTCAACCTATCTGTCTACAAAGCTTCAAGTTGTAATAATCATTCTAACTCTAACCTATGCAAATAGGTGTGTGAAATAGTCGACACCACGGCTATAATGATAAAGACACAGAGGAATGTCATGGGAATCACTGTCAGAATATATTTTTCTAGCTGATGAATAAAACATTGACAGAAATTCAGAATCAATTAGGGATGCACCGAATCCTACTCCCATCCTCAGTCCATTATCACTGTAAACACAGTAAAGGGTTAGTTCACCCAAAAATGAAAATTGTCATTAATTACTCACCCTCATGTCGTTCGACACCCGTAAGACCTTCGTTCATATTCGGAACACAAATGAAGATATTTTTGTTGAAAGCTGATGGCTGAGAAAGGCTTCAGATAGGCCTCCATTGGCATTCAGTACATTAATACTCCCAAGATCCATAAAAGGCACTTAAAACGTCGTTACAAAGTCCATCTCACCACAGTGACTCAACAATAATTTTACGAAGCGACGACAATAGTTTTTGTGCGCAAAAAAAAAATCTAAATAACACCTTTATCCAACTTGTTCTTGTCTTCCATGTGTGCCTCCACGACGCATGCGCGAGAATATGACGCAGATCCGACTTTCGGACACATGACCCAGAAGCAATTTGTTTACAAGCAGAGGAAGACGCGAGTATCTAAGCTGTTGAATTCTACATTGATCGTGCTTTAGGTCTCGGCGTAGTGCTCAAAATGGGGCTAAAGTGTGCATTCCATGGATTCCCGAACGCCGGCGCTATGTCATATTCTCGCGCATGCGTCGTGGAGGCACACACGGAAGACAAGAACAAGTTGGATAAAGGCGTTATTTTGATTTTTTTTTGCGCACAAAAACTATTGTCGTCGCTTCGTAAAATTATTGTAGAGTCACTGTGGTGAGATGGACTTTGTAACGACGTTTTAAGTGCCTTTTATGGGTCTTGTGAGTGTAAATGTACTGAATACCAATGGAGGCCTGTCTGAAGCCTTTCTCAGCCATCAGATTACAACTAAAATATCTTCATTTGTGTTTCGAAGATGAACGGAGGTCTTACGGGTGTCGAACGACCTGAGGGTGAGTAATTAATGACAGAATTTTCATTTTTGGGTGAACTAACCCTTTAAAGGTGCATCCCTGGAATCAATCACTTTAAACTCAAGTATTTAATGCTGCAGACACCATAACTGCAGTGTGCTGATCATAAGAACATTATATTGAGTTGGTGTGGATGCTATAGCTATCATCATTATAGATATTGTTATAGTTTTCTTTATAGTTATCGTGATGTTCTGCCAAACATCAACTTTTATTTTTCACTGAAGAAAATACGGGGGTTAGAACAACATGAGGGTGGTAAATGACAACACCGTTTTCATGTTTGGATTGACTTTCTCTTTAATTCGCTAGAAGTGCGACCACTTTCACATCAACCGTTACTGTAACGAGCCGCAATGACGCATGCCTGCTTAAGGAGACTAAACATGGAGTCCATCTTTAGTGGAAACCACGTCTTCTCTCACAGTGTCCATTGGAAACAACTGAGAGAGGAAGTCAATATTATGATAGGAGGACGTGTTTGGGTGCCGGGGTTTGGATGTGGTCAGAGCTCTGTTGTTATTTGCTCGCTGTGGGAAATCACTCTTGCGACGGACACGGCTCTAGGAGTTGTGGTTTCTGCTGAATAGAAGCAACTGCGTTTGTGAGATGGAGAGGGTTATGTAATCCCTGATAAATTAAATTCCTGTTTAGTTGGAATGCTGAGAAGGTCTAGTACTTTCCTTGACAGTCACAATGTCCTTGCTTGTCTGAAAGAATGTAAAAGAAAAAAAAAAAAGGCCATAAGCCACAAAATAGTTAACATTTATGAAGTGCTTGTCAGCACATACAGACTTTGGAAAAACTGAAAAGGCAGAAAAAACAGAGTAAAAGAAAGAGAAGCACATGGTGGGAGAAAAAAAGGGAGTAGAAAGAAAGAAATTTTTGGATCTCACCTCCCTCGCTAACTCGTTCCTGTCACAGCTTTCCACCCATTGTGGATCGTTGTTATGGGAACAACCAAAAATCGCTTATGGAAGCGATAACAACGGCGTGTGTGGTTGTGAATTATGTGAATTTTAATGATGTAAGACGATCTATTGCGCACCATGAACATTTGAGGGATTTTTATGCAGCCTGATATATTTTCCAGCTCAAAATCTTAGTTGATTTGGCTGAAGTTGAAGGCCTTAATTCAATAATAAAGATAAATGACTGCGGCGTCTGAGATGTAGTGATCCATAACCTATATAGGCTACAGTTTTAAGCTGCTGAATCCATGTGAATCCCCCTATCTGACGTAATTCAGCTGTGAGCACGAGTCTAACAGGCGCTGAAGCTGAGATTTTCAAGTCTTCTGTAGGGAAATCTCTCGCTTACTGTGAAACTTGAGCAACAGTGTCTGCGCTACAGCTGTGCCGGGATGTACTATAAAATATTCTGTGGTGGTGGAGCATTTCAGGTCAGCGCTGCGATTAGCACACAAAGGTGGAGTAATGTCTCAAGGCCGAAATGAAAATAAACAGATGATCAGGATCAGTTGCTGTATCTTTTTTTTTTTTTAAATACAGACTCTGCTAACCAGACGCTGCGGTCGATTGGACTTTCTGTACATTCTGTCAAATGAAAGAGTGTAGTTCTAGGAAAAATCCCTCTAGGAACAACCTTAAATACGGAGCGCGCTCTCCTCTGCAGGAGAATGTTACTTCTTAGTTGTTGTTCTTTCCACTTTTCTTTCTGCTGCTTCTCCTCTCCTTTAAATGCAGGAGAACAGACTGTATTGCAGATGAGGACCGTACTTGTGGAATTGTTAAATTGGCTGCATTCTGACTTATTTACACTGTTAAAGAGTTGATTCTCAGGCTAAATATGGCCAACATTTAAAAAAAAACGAGGTTGGACGTATGACGGAGTATTTCTGTGCCAAATACACTCCTTCAGGATTCGAACAAGTTTTGGAAAGTTTATTTTCGAGTATGGCCCTGTATGACGTCATAAAGAGAGGAATTCCTTGTATGGGCACTTCTCCCGGATGAGCGCGCACACACACACACACATCAACTAGAGTGAGAGCAAGAGTGCGTCCATCAACAGGAGCCGTCGGCAGCGCTGTCATTTTGTTTCTAGACCACGAAATCAACAGTGTCACTAAAGAAGTGTGTTTCTGGTCTGAGGGAAAGATCACCTTGTTCAGCTTCCCAAATAACCCAGTGTTAAGGGAACAGTGGATGCAGTTTGTTTTTCCGGAGTTCTGCAAGTGTGTGTGTTTGTTCCCGGTCACGAGTCGAAATCGCATGCGGTGAGTGAAACAAATGTGTGTGTTTTGTTGGCAATCGGCGTGTAAGTGCATATAATGTGAACAACACGAACGTATAGGGAATCGAAAGTTATCCAGGGATAATGCCATTGTGTGTGTGTGTGTGTGCGCTCGTGACTCTTAGCTCCGCCCACTGGCCGCCTGCACGAGCTCGGCTATTTCAAAAAGAATCTGTCTTTTATAAATAAGATAAAACTAAAGACTCTTGGGAGATATGAAGGATGCAATACGACTCAATAGATACTCAAGATTAACATGAGACTGGCAGAAACTGTGTGTGTTATGCCCACTTTAAACGTCTGTTCAGAAGCTTTGTTGCAATTGCAAAGCTGTTTGGGCACAGATGTCAGAATGATGTCATTAAACGGTCTAAATCTGTAGTATTCATGTTTTTGAGCGTCTGTTAGAATTCCTTCATTAGTTGTGTTGGGCCCTTTTGTGATGTTGGTAAACAAGCAGAGAGCGTCTCAATAAAGCGTATTGTAATGGTTGAGATAATTCCCTCTGCTGGCTTTAGGCCAGTGAACTCAATCTTCTTAATTGAATTTCTCTCATCTGCTAAATTAATGAAAAAAATCAGCTTCACACAACCCTGAATGTTTCCATCTCACAGTCCCTTTTTCCATATTGTCAAGCATGTACTGTAAATATATGCAACATTACAATTTACAGATTAAAAACTCATTTGCACCTGCCTTTACCCTAATTTGGATTATATGTATGCACTTCCTTTAAAGCTGTCTGATATTTTGTTCTGCTGTTTGACAGTAATCACATAAAGTGCGGCTGGTCATCCATCATTGCTAAATTACCAGTCCCTCCAGAAAAACGCGATTATGCGATCGCGTGATTTAACGCATAATCAGCCAAAGTCCGCATATTCATGCGGGGGCCGCATTTTTTCAAATACGCCGCACTTTCGCCGCATAAATTGCCTATTTCCGCGTGCAAAATATGCGGGGCTATCATGATTTCATAATCCCCGCATTTTCGTTGCAAAAAAAGTCATATATATTAGCAGAAAGTTGAAAAATGTTCGTTTACTTCACACAAGAGCCGCCATTTCCGCCTATTGCCATGGGAACGTTTTGAAGTGACGTGATTACCCGACGCGAACGTCATCGAAAAGCTTCAAACCCCGTGGAGAAACCATAGATACCGGTGAAACCATGATGAAGCACAAACTCCCATTGGCCAACAAAAATAACAGCAAAAGAGCAAAGCAGTTTCCCTGTGTGCTGACTGATTTCAAAACACAGCTTTGAAGCGTTATGAATCAATGAGTCGATTCAGCGGTTTGAAGCGTTATGAATCAATGAGTTGATTCAGCGGTTTGAAGCGTTATGAATCAATGAGTCGATTCAGCGGGTTGGATCGCCAAAGTCACGTATTTCAGCAGTTTGACACGCGATCCGAATCATGAATCGACTCGATGATTCATAGCATCATGATGCTGTGTTTTGAAATCAGTCATCACTATATAAGTCGTTATTTAGTTTTTTTTTGTTGCACACAATAACTATTATCGTCGCTTCATAAAGTTATCAAACCGCAGTTTTTGCAAGTTCCCGCAATTTTATCGCATAAAATTGCATAAATATCCCGCATTTTTCATCGCATTTTTTAAGAAAACGTGCCGCATAATCAAGGACTTTTGCCCGCAACAATCACAAAAAAAAGCCGCATTTTTCTGGAAGGACTGAATAATTACATGATTCAGTATTAGGGAATACAGGCTTCTTTTTTTTTTTTACTCAATCATGTTTACAGGTCACATTGTACTTTCAGGTTACACACACACACACACACACACACACACACACACACACACACACGGTTACTTATTTTCTAGACTCCAGTCTGCGTATCAGTTGCTCAGCCCTGCCAGTGAGGAATACGGTGAAGAGGCCGCCCTGTGCGATAAGAGCTGGACGACCCGACCTGTAGAGGACTGGACTGAACTTGAACCGCGGTTAGGCAGAATGTGGCAGGGAACACAGGCTATTACCTGGGAACACCGTCGTGCTGAAGTCATGCTGGCATCAACAGATCACAGCGGTGATGTCACTCCAGATGTTAAATGGGTCATGAGCGCCTGAATGCTCTCAAAAAAACAATACACAGTATCCATGTGAATTATTGGTAAGATATAATGGAGGTAAAAGGAACACTCCACTATTTTTGAAAATAGGCTCATTTTCCAAGTCCCCTAGAGTTAAAAAGTTGAGTTTTACCGTTTTCGAATCCATTCAGCCGATCTCTGGGTCTGGCGGTAGCACTTTTAGCAAAGCTTAGCATAGATCATTGAATCTGATTAGACCGTTAGCATCTCCAAAAATGACCAAAGAGTTTTGATATTTTTCGTATTTAAAACTTGACCCTTCTGTAGTTACATCGTGTACTAACGCCCGTTTCACACATACTCCGTCTGCGGTGCGTATGCGGTGCAGGAGCAGCACGCGCTGTTGTGCTTTCATATATGCTGCGTTTGCAGCGCGCAACTGATCCGCGGTTGTATACCACAAACACAGCATTTATTCATTATTATTTTTTATTTCAAATCCAAAAGTTGTTACTGAACATGGCTTGTCAGAATTGCAATTCTCTTTGTTTACACTTTCATAGATGTCACGTTTTAACGTAGTACATTTAAACAACGTTTTATTCAATTCATTACTTTATATTTATATAGCCTATATAACTTTATATAGCCTATACTTTAGCTCACACAAGTGGAAAAACATTGAAATATAACTTATAGCCTATAAACATTTTAAATTAGAAACTTACAATAGAATCAGCCGACTCTCGTCTTTTCTTTCGTTTTTAAACCCTTTTAAAAGCAGGTCATAAAGACCTTTGTTTTTCCACCTCCAGGAACGTATGTGCTCTCCATTATTTCAATTTTTTTAACCTAAATGCCAGGTAAGGTGTCGTTTCCTTGCTTTACCCGAGAAAAAAAGCCATTTGTTGACTTTGAAACAGAGTATATTTTAAATTACATACATCTGTGGTAAAATTACTAGATTTTCGTGTCAGTACATGTTTATTTTAAAGCGAACAATGTGCTGTCACTTTAATTCCGCAGTGCAGCACAGCAAAAAATAGACTCGGTACGGAAACGATCGCCGGACTGCTGCAGACGCACCGCACCTGGAACGGACTGACGGACAGCATCCGCGCGCAGTGTGAAAGCTGTAATCCGTTAACATGGGTACGGAAAAAAATACGCACCGCATACGCACTGCAAACGGAGTATGTGTGAAACGGGCGTAAGGGTGCGTTCACACTTGTAGTTTGGTTCGTTTGGACCAAAAAACAAAAACAAAACATATAGTGCTGGTCCGCTTAGCGTTCACACTGGCATTTTTAACAGCGAACCTAAAGTTACCGAACCAAAGGCATAGGGATACGGTCACAACCTGATTGGTCGGCTTTTATGGCGTATTTTTTGCGACGGAGCTGCTTACAGAACATTCAAAATAATGCTGTGTGCTGGATTAAACGCCGTCATTTTATGCGTGTACATATGGTTTTATTTTTACCATCTGAGAACTCACAAAGAGCTCATAAAATGTTCAAAACATTCAAAACAGCAGCAGGATTTCCTCCGTTGTGCAGAAACGCAGATCTGCATATATCGATGAGGCACTTTACCTCCTCGCTGCTCCACGTTTGCCCTCTACTCATTTTGGATACACCGATATTTCCGCATCGTCAAATCTTGTAGCGGCATCTTGTGACATCACGTCCTGTTTTGGTTCGTTTACATGTCTTTGGTCCGTGTTGCGTTCATATATCAAATTTTTTTTTAAATGAAAATGTTTGTTTAAGCACAGTATGCACCGTTTAACCCCAGAGTGACCTCATTGTATTATAATATTAACATGCATATTAATCTGTGATTATGTAAGGATGATAATGCCCTTGTGTTTTAATGATTAGGTGAATGTATATATTT
>NC_137102.1:6703280-6718280 GCF_949357685.1 Gobio gobio | reverse complement strand
AGGAAATCCCCTTCTGCCACGTGGGATATGAACAAAGACTCCACTTTGGCCCAAACTTTCTCTTTTTTTGCCTTGCAGCGCGAGAGGTCCCACCACGCTCCACTGCCGGCATTTACACTCCATCTTCTCTCCCTGCACATCTTCCCATGGAGATTGGCTCACTTTGTTTCCTCAAAGATGAATGTCTCTTTGAACCGCTCGTGGCATTTGAGTGAGCTGTAGTATTATTGCAGGTTCCAGCCCTGTGGTGATTCATTCAGTGGGAACTGGAGGAATGTGCTTCATCACAGAGCATACACACTGTTCAGATTTTCCTGTGCACACAACATTCCTTATATGTGACCAGCGAGAGTGTATAAATGATGTCTCTATCAGGGTTTCTGTGGGTCTTAAAGTCTTAATTTGACCTTCCACAATTTATGGCCTTAAAAATGTCTTAAATTGGAGCCGAAAGTCTTGAAGGATTGGTTCACCTCAAAATGAAAATGTCCTGATAATTTACTCACCCCATTGCCATCCAAGATGTCCATGTCTTTCTTTCTTCAGTGGAAAAGAAACTAAGGTTTTTGAGGAAAACATTTCAGGATTTTTCTACACACAAAGGACTTCAATTGTCTAAAGGGCTTTGAAGGGCTTCAAATGGTACTGCGCGATTCCAGCTGAGGAATAGGGTCTTATCTAGCAAATTTTTTGAAAAAAATTCAAATGTAGATACTTTTTAACCACAATTGATCGTCTTGTGCTGGTCTGCAACGAGCCAGGCATTACGTAACGTAGGTTGAAAAGGTCACTGCATTGATGTGGGCGTTCAACTTTTTGTTGGCAATTGAAGTCCATTATGTGGAGAAAAATCCTGAAATGTTTTCCTCAAAAAAAATTCATTTCTTTTCCACTGAAGAAAGAAAGACATGAACATTTGGATGGCATTGGGGTGAGTAAATGATCAGGACATTTTCATTTTGAGGTGAACTAATCCTTTAAATTCAATATCATGGCATTAAATTAGTGCCCTATGGTTTCTGCAATGCAAAAAAAACATGGACGGAACCACAGAATCCATTCATAGAAATGGAACAAAAGTAAAAGACGGAATTTGAGGGGGAAAAAACGTATTTCATAGGGCCCTAAAAAAATTATAAAAACATTTTTAATTGTTTGTTTCATGATTTCAATGAATTAGACATGCTTTTTGATTAATTAATTTAAGCATTAAAACAGAGCTCAGAAAAATTCAAACAGAATCAACTATAAAACCAAAAATAAATTAATAAAATAGATTTCATATGGCCCTAAATTTAATTGCAAAATTAAATTGCATGAACTGCAAAAAATGTTTATCTAAGATTTTTGTTTTCCAGTACAAATATCTAAACCTCCTTAAATCCAGATTCACTTGAGATGCAAAATGAAGAAATTGTCTTGTTTTCTGAGAAATAAAATTAAAATAGGTGAGTTTATGCTTAAACAAATCTGTCAATGGGTATGAAAACAACTTGCATTTGAGTTAAGTTGATTTTTTTGAACCCATTGGCAGACATTTGTTCATCTTTTAATCGTAAAATCACTTTCACAAGATTTCTTATCTCAAACTTTAAGCTATTTTCTTGTAAAATGAGTTAAAGGTATGGATAAAATTGTATTTTCTAACTTCAAAGTGTCGCTAATACAACTGTGCTTCCAAGACATTTACGTTTAGAGAACATCATATTGACGTGTTATGTTCCCTTTAATTTATCCCTTACATTTTCTTTAAAAGGTCTTAAATGTACCTTCATTAAACCTAAGAAACCCTGTCTATGTCCAGCCATCATCATAGTTTCACTTTCACAGTCTCTCCGCCACCTTTGTCTTTTCATATAGCGGTTTGTATGAATAATATATGCCACATTGCTTTGCCTTCATTAAAGGTGACCTTGGTTAATTATTGATCGGCCATATGATTACAGCCCTGACCTCTGTATGTTCTCGTCTAGCGCCGGGCTCAGTTTCCATGTCCTCGCTCTTTCTGTTAGTATTCCTGGAGACCCTCATATGATCAATTACTGTCTATTATTATTGCTGGGGGAGTGTTGGCGCCTTTACAGAGACGTGCAATTTAAAAATTACAAATGTAACCGCCACAAGACTGTTACGTTTGCTTTAATGAAATATGTAGGGGTCATGTACAGTCAGTGGGCCATTATCAGTAAATAAACCCTGACAGGGTGATCAGGTTGAGCCCCTTTAGGGGTTTATTTTGTTACAGTGACTGGCTGACTCTAAATGTCCTGCTTATTGCATTGCTACTTGTCAAATAAATACATGGACTTGAAATATTGTTGTGAGTTTTTTTAATATGTTATTATGTGAGAAGAAAGGCTGGTCATAATACAGTTCAGCTATTATTCACACATATTTGACCACTGAATATTACAATCAAACAGGATTAGTCAATGGGTCATGCCTGAATGGACTTTGCAGACTGATGCATGGTTAATGTCGCTATATCGAATGAAAAGGATGGGTCACCTTGACCTTTTGGAGGCATTCCCCCCTCACCATAGCCCTTTGGCCTGAATGCTTTAATAAGCTCTCATGAAATTAACCCTTAATGTGTTTAAGTGTGCTGACTCAACACTGAGTTCGGCTATTCTGGTCCTGGCTGACCATAGCGGAGGTTAAGTCGGGTCAGGAACGAGGCACCTGTCACTTGTATATAGTTTGCTAGAGAATGATGAATGTGGCTGTAATGCCTAAACCCCTGATGTAGACGGTACAGAATTAGCTCCAATGATGAGCTTGTAATGACCTCATGATTTACAATAGTGGTTTGCCTAGTGTTGTATTACATTAGTGTGCTTGTTTAGGCTTTGCCGGCCTGTAAAGTTCACACAGTGGTCAAACCGCAGCACCTCAACCCCTGTTAAAGCACTTGTCACTGAAGTTATAGCAGCAGAGGGATGTTTTCACATCTCTCTCGGTCCACAGATCTGGAGTGGAGAATGTGCTGACAGTCCGAGGCTCACTGCCTCTCTGGGGTGACCAGACGCCGGCTCCTGCTGACTCCGCACCAATCCCTGTCCTCTTCCCCTCGCTCCATGATGTCAGAGAAACTCAATGAAAACGGGTTGAGGCTCAGATAAACAAAGAGCATTCAACACACTTTTTTTTCTTGTGTAGATGTTTTTTGTTCCTCGCTTGTATACAGTAATATTTTTATAATTGAAAAAAATGTATATTTCTCCTTACTTTTTATATTTTAAGTCGGAAATTTCATATTATATATATATATCGGATCAATGCACTGCAAAAATATTATTTATAAGTACATATATAAGTATTTTTGTCTTGTTTTCAGTCCAAATATCTAAAAAATCTTGCATTAAGAAGCATTTACTAGACAAGCAAAAGTTGTCGTCTTATTTTGGGGAAAATAACTCAAAATAATCTGCCAATGGGGTAAGCAAAATAATCTTGTTTTCTGTTTGAATTAAGATTATTCATTTTTATCTTTGAATTAAGATTATTAATATTAATCTGTTTGAAAATGTCAAAACAGATTTTTTTTTGTTCCTCGCTTGTATACAGTAATATTTTTTATAATTGACATTTTTTTATATTTCTCCTTACTTTTTATATTTTAAGTCTGAAATTTCATATTATATATATATATATATCGGATCACTGCACTGCAAAAATGATTTTCTTACTTAGTATTTTTGTCTTGTTTTCAGTCCAAATATCTAAAAAATCTTGCATTAAGAAGCATTTACTAGACAAGCAAACGTTTTTGTCTTGTTTTGGGGAAAATAACTCAAAATAATCTGCCAATGGGGTAAGCAAAATAATCTTGTTTTCTGTTTGAATTAAGATTATTAATTTTGATCTTTGATATTTGAATTAGGATTATTAATATTAATCTGTTTGAATTAAGATTATTACTCAAAATTAAGGGAGTTTTTGCTTAAAATAAGCAAAATAATCTGCCAATGTAGTAAGCAAAATAATCTTGTTTTCTGTTTGAATTAAGATTATTTTGCTTACCCCATTGGCAGATTATTTTGCTTATTTTAAGCAAAAACTCCCTTAATTTTGAGTTATTTTCCCCCAAAACAAGACGAAATGTTTTGCTTGTCTAGTAAATGCTTCTTAAAGTAAGATTTTTTAGATATTTGGACTGAAAACAAGACAAAAATACTAAGTAAGAAAATCTTTTTTTGCAGTGTGGAAGATGGCCAAGACAGTGCTGCTATACAAGTAGGGAGATTATCGGCCCATCTAGCTCCTGCCGACTGTACAAGGTCTTCACCAAAGTGCTGCACAACCGACTGGCCAGTTGGACGAGCAACAGGTCTGGCTACAGCACGATTGACCACATCCACTTGCTGAACCAACTGCTCGAATGCTGCCGGGAGTACAAGACCCCCTTGGTGCTGGCCTTCGTAGACTGAGAAAGCCTTTGACAGCGTGGTGATCAATGCCGTACTGCTCGCCCTCCAACAACAGGGCGTCGCTGACGAGTACATGGCCCTATTGCAGGAGCTGAACAGCGGATGCCCCGCCAACATCACCCTGTTCAAGCAGCCGCTGCATAATCCCGTCGCCAGAGGCGTCAAGCAGGGCGACCCCATCTCGCCCAATCTGTTCACGCCGTGTCTGGAGCACGTCTTTCGACAGCTCGACTCAGACAACACGGGTATCAGCGTTAAACGGCCAGTGGCTCAGCCACCTGTGCTTCGCCGACATCATCATCTTAAAGGGTTAGTTCACCCAAAAATAAAAATTCTATCATTTATTCCTCACCCTCATGCCGTTCGACACCCGTAAGACCTCCGTTCATCTTCGGAACACAAATGAAGATATTTTGGTTGAAATCCGATGGCTCAGAAAGGCCTCAATTGGCACAATGTACTTTACACTCTCAAGATCCATAAAAGGTATTAAAGACGTCGTTACAAAGTCCATCTCACTACAGTGGTTCTACAATAACTTTATAAAGCAACGGTAATAGTTTTTGTGCGCAAAATAACGAATTATACACTCACCTAAAGGATTATTAGGAACACCATACTAATACTGTGTTTGACCCCCTTTCGCCTTCAGAACTGCCTTAATTCTACGTGGCATTGATTCAACAAGGTGCTGAAAGCATTCTTTAGAAATGTTGGCCCATATTGATAGGAGAGCATCTTGCAGTTGATGGAGATTTGTGGGATGCACATCCAGGGCACGAAGCTCCCGTTCCACCACATCCCAAAGATGCTCTATTGGGTTGAGATCTGGTGACTGTGGGGGCCATTTTAGTTCAGTGAACTCATTGTCATGTTCAAGAAACCAATTTGAAATGATTCGAGCTTTGTGACGGTGCATTATCCTGCTGGAAGTAGCCATCAGAGGATGGGGACATGGTGGTCATAAAGGGATGGACATGGTCAGAAACAATGCTCAGGTAGGCCTGGCATTTAAACGATGCCCAATTGGCACTAAGGGGCCTAAAGTGTGCCAAGAAAACATCCCCCACACCATTACACCACCACCACCAGCCTGCACAGTGGTAACAAGGCATGATGGATCCATGTTCTCATTCTGTTTACGCCAAATTCTGACTCTACCATCTGAATGTCTCAACAGAAATCGAGACTCATCAGACCAGGCAACATTTTTCCAGTCTTCAACTGTCCAATTTTGGTGAGCTCGTGCAAATTGTAGCCTCTTTTTCCTATTTGTAGTGGAGATGAGTGGTACCCGGTGGGGTCTTCTGCTGTTGCCCATCCACCTCAAGGTTGTGCGTGTTGTGGCTTCACAAATGCTTTGCTGCATACCTCGGTTGTAACGAGTGGTTATTTCAGTCAAAGTTGCTCTTCTATCAGCTTGAATCAGTCCATTCTCCTCTGACCTCTAGCATCAACAAGGCATTTTCGCCCACAGGACTGCCGCATACTGGATGTTTTTCCCTTTTCACACCATTCTTTGTAAACCCTAGAAATGGTTGTGCATGAAAATCCCAGTAACTGAGCAGATTGGGAAATACTCAGACCGGCCCGTCTGGCACCAACAACCATGCCACGCTCAAAATTGCTTAAATCACCTTTCTTTCCCATTCTGACATTCAGTTTGGAGTTCAGGAGATTGTCTTGACCAGGACCACACCCCTAAATGCATTGAAGCAACTGCCATGTGATTGGTTGATTAGATAATTGCATTAATGAGAAATTGAACAGGTGTTCCTAATAATCCTTTTGGTGAGTGTATAGTGATGACAGATTTCAAAACACAGCATCATGAAGCTTCGAAGCGTTATGAATCAGTGAGTCGATTCAGCGGTTTGGATCGCCAAAGTCACGTGATTTCAGCAGTTTGGCGGTTTGACACGTGATCCGAATCATGACTCGACTCTGATTCATGAAGCTTCATGATGCAGTGTTTTGAAATCGGTCATCACTATATAAGTCGCTATTTCGGGGGTTTTTTGTTCACAAAAACTATTCTCGTCGCTTCATAAAGTTATTTTAGAACCACTTTAGTGAGATGGACTTTGTAACGACGTCTTTAGTACCTTTTATGGGTCTTGAGAGTGTAAAGTGCATTGTGCCAATGGAGGCCTTTTTGAGCCATCGGATTTCAACTCAAATATCTTTCTTTGTGTTCCGAAGATTAACAGTCTTATGGGTGTCGAATGACATGAGGGTGAGGAATTAATGACAAAATTTTCATTTTTGGGTGAACTAACCCTTTTAATCGGCGAGTCATTTGATCAGAAACTGATCAAATGAATACCTTGAATTCAGATGTAAGTGCTTTGGATAAATGTGTCTGACAAATGAGTTCATGTAAATGTATGTTGTGTGTTGGTGAATTTAAAGAAAGAAAAGGATCAAAGTGTTTTCACTTAAAAAAAATGAATTAATCGGATCCCTTGGTTTGTCATAGATCACCATTCAATACTTGTATATCGGAGGGGATAGATTCCATACAAAGTACATGGTAGGTTGATGACTTTCTGATTGGGATTTTCCATCAAGCTGTTTCATAGAATCACAAGAAAGCACCAGGATCATGCGTGAGATCAATACCAGCTTAACCGGTCATTGCTTGATCGTTGGCTACTGGTTGAATTTTTTTGGTATAATCATCAACACAGAACAACAACTAAACAACTAACAAAATACTCTGTTAAGAGGTTGTGATTTTCAAGAATGAAAGGTCACTTTATTTCTCTTTCTTACATAGAGTGCAAAGCCTTAAATTGCTCCTGCGACTTTTGCTGTCTGCATACTGATATGTTAAACGTAGAGGTCATGCAGTCGTTTATATTCAATTCAACAGTGACCCTTTGCGGAAGACGAAAACTGATCGATAGCTGTGTAAACCCACAGGATCCACGCTGCGTGTTTCAGGAAGAAAAAAAAGGGCATTTTTATGTCTTATGGAGGTCTTTAGGACACAATGAGGTGACTGTTGTTGTCAGATGGGCTCTTCCATCCCCTTGAGAACAGTGAGGAGGATTTATTAGCCATGCTTCGAGTACAGCAGCAGGCTAACTGGTTCACTCTTCTGAAGGTCATTGTAATCCTCCAGCCTTCAGATTTGTGTGCAGATCAGCTAAATAAATTGCAGCGTGGCCAGCGCTGTCAAATCAGCATAGTTCCTCCTTTATATTAACCTGGTTGCCCCTGAAAAACCGGAAAAATCCAAAACGACTGGTCACTTGGTGATATAAATCCACTGAGACTTAAAACTCCAGTTCCTAAGCCCCTTTGGCCCCCAAAGCCCATCATTTATCTAACATGTCTGGGAGGATGTGGAGCACCTGAGCCAGTTAGTCAGGATGTGATGGATCACCGTACCTTCTGCCTCAGCTGTTTCCTGCTGATCCTATCCCTGATTCCTCCCCCATCTCTGTTTTCTTTTCTCTTACCAGTGTCTTACCATCTCTTCCTATCTCTCCATCTCGCCGGTATTCCTACACCCAGCTGGGACCAGCTCCTCCATCAAGCCCAATTGTCTTTGCGAGCTGACAGTTCCCTCCACACACCCGCAGTTGACCTGCTCTTTATTTGTGTTGCCTAAAATAGTTTGGCTGTCAGTGTATCTGTGCCACTGTAGCGCCGTACAGAGTATTAACTTTATCAAAGTCACTTGTAATGTCTCGAGTCTGCCACCAGACATTTTTCAGCATGAACACGTTTGATGCTTCTCTGATGTCTATACCATCCTTAGTTTCTCTGGACAACTAAAAATACCTTTCACAAATCTCTCACACAGGGAAAATAATGAACTGATGTTGATGTTTCCATCACATAATTTATTAACTATACAGATATTTTTATACATGAAAGCATTTTGGGATATGTTTAAACCCTTAACCAAGTCTTCTTTTATTGTTTTGAATTCCTTAACGTTTAGATTTCTCTTTTGTATGTCTAAGCACTGATGTTTCTATATATACAGTGCCTTGCAAAAGTGTTCATGCCATTCTTTCTCTGCTTACAAAATGCTTTAAATTAAGTGTTTTTTTGTTTTTTACATTAATCTACACTACCCCATAATGTCAAAGCAAAAAAAAAGATTTGACAACTTTGCAAATTAATTTAAAAAGAAAAACTAAAAATAATTACATTGCATTACAAGAATATGCCAGGAGAATATACACTCTAAAAAATGCTGGGTTGAAAACAACCCAAGTTGGGTTGAAAATGGACTAACCCAGCAATTGGGTTGTTTTAACTCAAAGATTGGGTTGTTTTATGCAAACATTTAACCCAACCGATGGGTTAAAACAACCCATTTACTGGGTTAAAAACAACCCAAGTTGGGTTGAAAATGGAAAAACCCAGCAATTGGGTTGTTTTAACCCAGCGGTTGGGTTAAATGTTTGCATAAAACAACCTAATCTTTGAGTTAAAACAACCCAATTGCTGGGTTAGTCCATTTTCAACCCAACTTGGGTTGTTTTTAACCCAGAGTTTTTTAGAGTGTACAGCCGTGGCCAAACGTTTTGACATAAATATTGTATTTCAAGTATATTCGATATTTGTAGACAATGTTTTCATGTGTTCCTATGGTACATTCTAAAAAATGCTGGGTTAAAAATAACCCAAGTTGGGTTGAAAATAGGGCTGTCAAAAGATGAATCGCGATTAATCGCATCCAAAATAAAAGTTTGTGTTTACATAATATATGTGTGTGTACTCTGTTAATTATTATTTATATAAATACACACACAAGCATGTATATATTTAAGAAAAAAATATTATTTTTATATATAAAACATTTATATTTATATATATTAGAGCTTATATAAATGTATATACAGTATATACATGCAAATATGTCTTAAATATATACATGAATGTGTGTGTATTTATATATAAATAATAATTAACAGAGTACACACACATATATTATGTAAACACAAACTTTTATTTTGGATGCGATTAATCGCGATTAATCTTTTGACAGCCCTAGTTAAAAATGGACTAAGCCAGCAATTGGGTTGTTTTAACCTAGCAATTGGGTTGTTTTAACCAAGCGGTTGGGTTAAATGTTTGCTTAAAACAACCCAATTGCTAGGTTAAAACAACCCAATCGCTGGGTTAAAACAACCCAATTGCTGGCTTAGTCCATTTTCAACCCAACTTGGGTTCTTTTTAACTCAGCATTTTTTAGAGTGTATACTGGAAAACAATGAAAAACATTTCATACACTGAAAAAAAAAGATTTTTAAAGTAAATTTCACATATGGAATTGAGTAAAAATCTACTTTGAACATCTAAGTAAATAATACTCTAGATATTGTGTAGACAACATATCCACACTTGGTACACATAACATTCGTTGGATCATTTTTGAGTATGAATGTGTCATTTTGAGTAGAAAATTAACTCCAGATGTCACAAAACAGCAAGTTACTAAACCTAACAACAAAAGCAATGATGCAGTGTAAATACAGCTGGAAAACAGTGAAAAAGGCAACCTTATTATTTGTTCATGCCTCAGTGCATGATGGGAACAGCAGTATCAGAAAGTAAAATTTTATAACTTTGACATTTACGCTTTAAAGCTGCACTATGTAACTTTTCCGTCCGCTAGAGGTCGCTTATTCAAAACAAAGGCGTAGTTTGATGACGCCACGCTTGAGCGCAGAATCTTGGGACATGTGGTCTTCACCTCACAGCCGGTGGGAAAGAATCGGGATAGGACTCGGGCAGAAATCATGTTCATGGATGCTATTAATAACGTTACTGTAGTCTGAAGCAGAAGCAGGACCGGTGGTGTGGGGCTGAGCAAGGCCACAGGAGCGATTTGTTAATGAGAAGAGTGGCGGGACTTTTATTATGACACAGTCGCGGGCGCCACTTCCGCTCCTCCGCTCATGAGTGTGAGATAACGCAGCTCTGTTTATCATATTAGACACATCTGAGTGTGTTAATGATGTTATGACGTTACTCTGTGTGTTCTCTCAGCGGCTGCTATGACACTTGTTCACACTGCAGTGAGAGTAAAGCGTTTCTGCAAAATAAAACCAGAAACCGAGAGTAACGCAGATGTGACTCGATCGACAGGCGACGCCCTCACACATCCCGGTTCCTCGGTTAAAATAGCAATTTACAAATAGTTGGAAACATTTGGGATATTGTAAGTACTCAACTGAACAAAATATATAACACTGGCCTAGTGGTTTTTGGATATTTTACTCAATTTTTTTACATAGTGCACCTTTGGTTTCGACAAGCTTAAATTGGGTACTAATATAGAATTTACTTTTTAAATTCTTGCCTGAACTGACTTATTCAGGTAGAAGTTACAGTAATTTTTACTTCACCACAGAATAATTGTTGGTACTAATTTAAAGGCTTTTATTGGCAAAAACATTCAATATATGCAAAGAGTTAATGTTTACAGTGCTGTCCCTTCTTCTTTATAGCCTCTGGAATTCGCTCTGCCATGCTGGATATCGGCTTCTGAGCAAATCCTGACTGATGGCGATCCATTCTTGCCTTCATTGAGTTCATCACAATTTGTGGATTTCTGCTTGTCCACTCATTTTTTCGAGGATTGGCCTCAAGTTCTCTATGGGATTAAGATCCGGGGAGTTGTAATGATCAATGTAATTGATAATTAAAATTTCAATGTAATGATCTCTGAGCCACTATCACTCTTGACTTGTGACGGTGCTCCATCATGTTGGAAAAATGCACAGATCATCACAAAATTGCTCCTGGGTCGTTGGGAGAAGTTGTTCTTGCAGGACGTTTTGATGCCGTTCTTTATTCCTGGCAGTGATTTAGGGCAGAATTGTGAGAGATCTTGGATGAAAAGCAACCCCACACGGTCTCAGGATGCTTCACTGTTGGCACCACACAGGACTCATGGGAGCGTTCATCTTTTCTTCTGGACAGTCAGTTTCCAGATGTCCCAAACAGTCAAAAAGGAGGCTTCATCAGAAAAAATAACTTCTACTACTGCAGAATTTCAGTTTGTCCTTGATGTGAATTTGATGCCCTTCTTGACACCAGGCTTTTGTCCAAAGTCTTGGTCTCGCTGTGCTGCAGATGCACTCGCTGCACTGCTGGTGTGACGATTCCTAGCCAAATAAGGAAGAGATAAATTATATGAGGCCATTTTGATGAAAGCGATGACGGCTACACACCTTTCTGTGGAGGAAACCATTGCTAACACAAGAACACAATGATTGGAAGCACTTCTTGCCTCCTTTTAGTCTGTTCTTATAATACAGTCAGAATGATGCTGACTTGCCCTCGATCACACTTTGCATCTGTTTTCTCTTTTTTTTTTACCAGGGCCCCAAAAAAACTGATATTTGGCTCTATAAACAATGTGAATCAACACCACAACAACTGATGTGGATGGATGGATGCAGTAGATAGACATTGTTTGTGATGCCTTGTGGTAGTTTGAACGGAAGAGTTGGTTGTGCTATCTGTTGATGGACCTAAAAGAAGCATGAATGAAAAGCTCAGCATCTGCAAACAGAGATATAGCATCTAATAGACTAATCGAAACATTATTTTCCATACCTGATCGCTGTAGTATAATAAACCATCATTCCTCCTGATGGTTTTTGACTTTATTTCAGCCTCATTCTGATTCCCTCAGAGATTTTAACGCTTGGTGCGAGTCACATTTTAATCAGCACACTGAATAAAATTGGTGAAACTGCCTATTAACATCTGGGATGGACCTAAATTAATGTTCTTTGCCAATTCGCAGGACATGATTGGGTTTTACATCAGGGGCCAGATTCGCGTTAAAAACTACTGTCAGGATTCACAACCTGTTCTAACTCCCAAGTCAAAATCTGAAGCATGGTCAAGTGCTTTCCACGTCACAATGAAAACGCTAAAGGCACCATCGACACGCATGTGCTCCATTGATTTCAATGAGAAACCTTTGGCGTCATACACAGACGCGTTGGGCATGGGAATGTTATCGTCATGATGAAATTATATATTGGGTTATGATTTTGCCATGATGACATGTTGAAGTTTGATTCTCAATTGAATCAGCCAGCATAATTTGATTTACATTTATTTTATTTACATTATTTATACACGTTTTAACATGTAACCCAACCCCATCCCATCCCTAAACCTACCCATTTGTGTATTATATGAATTAAAACACAGGAAGATACGACTGCAGGCACAATTTATTCAAAAAGTACAAATAATCCAGTTGTTGCGAGGCCAAACGATTGATTTGTGTGAAGGAAATCCCCAAAAGCGATCAGCGTCTCCATCCGCAGAAGATCATGCACACAATCAAATAAAAAAAAGTGCCACCCGAAGAAATGTTACGTCAGATTTCATAGTGAAATTGAATTGGCTCTCGTATGTCTCGGGACCGATTGTGTCATGCTCAAGAGTCATGTGTACACTCTAAAAAATGCTGGGTTAAAAACAACCCAAGTTGGGTTGAAAATGGACTAACCCAGCAATTGGGTTGTTTTAAGCCAGTAAAGGGGTTGTTTTAACCCAGCGGTTGGGTTAAATGTTTGCATAAAACAACCCAATTGCTGGGTTAAAACAACCCAATCTTTGAGTTAAAACAACCCAATGGCTGGGTTAGTCCATTTTCAACCCAACTTGGGTTGTTTTTAACCCAGAGTTTTTTAGAGTGTGTCTTTTGAATGAGATATGAATGAGTGTGTTCACGGAGCGGCGGGATCATCATTTCAGCGATTAAAACATTAAGATCAACTCTGTTCTTTACATGAAGACATCGACTTGGAATGCAACTACTGAGTTAATACTTGAGTTAATACTTTAATACTGTTTTTGGTCAGTTTTTGCAATAAACACCTGATTGTAATTTATTTACCTGTTATGTGTTTTATATGGTTTAGGAGTGGGTAGGAGTGGGGTTAGTTGCTCCAAAATATAAAAGTAGCCTATAAATATTCATAAAATAATGTCTTCTTTTACAAATGCAAAGAATTAAATGCGTCTATGCTTTCAGTTGACGCATTGGGCAAATCAACTGAAATCAATGGAGCACCTGCGTGTCGATATAGTGACGTCTAGGGGTGCCTTTAGTGTATTCAGTGTGATGCGGAAGGCACTTGACCATAGCCTGGTCTTACCAGACTCTCGTACATTTCATTTGTACAGAAAGTCTGGCCACTCTCCATTAACAGGCGTTTACTTCCCTTAAGGCGGGTACTCTGTTGAAGTTTAAAACTATTGGATCTGCCCAGAGCCACTCTGGATCTGCCATAACCAATCGCTAACGTTTGGTCGTGACGTATGTCATGCGCCGTTCGGTTCGCCTCTGTTTTTCACATGGAAAAATAACTGCGCAGATTGTGCAGCCACCTCAGTGATAAAACCTAAAACTTGTGCATTAATATTGTGATTTATGTGATTTAGAGAGTTTTGTGTTCGGGAACGCGCTGCTCACGTGGTCCGTAACATGATTGCTGTAATTAAAATATAATATGCTTGGTATGATAAGAATAAATGCTGCCGTAAATAACGGCCCAATTCAAATGTTTACGTGCTTTTCTTATTTTTATTTTTTGAGCGGTGATGAAATATATTGCTCTTGTAAATACTTGCCAGCATTTAAAGAAATACAAGTCTAGAAATGCATCCAAATTACAGCGAAGCGCAACCGTACGGTGCTCTGCAGGGGTCAAAAAAGATATAAACAGTGAATTTTGAAGTGATGTATTCTTGAAAACTCAGAGATGTGGATTCGGACAGCAATTAAATCACCACACGACCTTGGTGTTTGTCTAAAGCAGTAGGTAATTCGGCCGGGGATTTTTACGCGGGTGGTGGGAGACGGACGGCAATAAAATCACTGACTAGCCCCTGTAAATGATGACAATGCCCTACGACCCCACAAGAAACAATTACCGTCAGAATAGGGCTTCAGCAACTCCTTCACCACTATCGGAGTGAGCTGGAAAGGCTTTAACTTCTGGATATTCGGCAGCGGTGCCACAACGGACCGAATGGCTTCGCTCATATCTTTCTCCGCCGCCATTACTGAACTACAACTCAAACTAGCGCACAACATCAACGTCATCGTTCTCAGCAACTCCCTCTGTTCGCTGATTGGACCGGTAAAAATTTGTTCGGAGAAAACCTAAGAATATACCGCAGTCCCAGACGGAGAACTGAAGGAAAATGAAAATTGAGCGGAAGTACGTAGGAGGGCGGAGCCAGGCTAACTTCACCATGCTTCAGATTTTGACGCCTTGGGAGTGAGAATGTGCTGGGATTTACTAAAGACATGCAGTGAAAAGTTAGCGCTGAGAGTATTCATTTAAAGAGTATCTATATTAGGGCTGCACGATTAATCGAAATCGAACCACAATCGGGATTTGGCTTATGTGTGATTATGACAGCGCAAAGGCTGCGATTTTAATTAAATAAATAAATGCCCAGCGTTTTAGTGAAGAGCGGCTCTTATAACGTGCGTTTGAAAAAACAACACGTGTCAAACAACTTCACAAACTAGTAATGTGAAGTGTTCATAAACCTGTTGTCC
>NC_137102.1:6590780-6698280 GCF_949357685.1 Gobio gobio | reverse complement strand
TTCAAAATGAGTGTTGATCTGAATATGGCTGAGTTAGCATGGCAACTAACTGTGGATTTTTTTAAAGGGATAGTTCACCCAAAAGTCACATTTTCTCATCCATATGTGACCCTGGAGCACAAAACCAGTCGTGCGTCTCACGGGTATATTTGGATTTTAAGTTAAGATCATGTTCCATGAAGATATTTTGTACATTTCCTACCATAAATATATCAAACATGTATTATTGGTAGTAATATGCATTGCTAAGGACTTCATTTGGACAACATTAAGGGCGATTTTCTCAATATTTAGATTTTTTTGCATCCTGAGATTCTAGATATTTGAATAGTTGTATCTCAGCCGAATATTGTCCTGTCATAACAAACCATACATCTAATGGAAAGCTTATTTATTCAGCTCAGATGATGTATAAATATCAAATAATTGACCAGTATTTTTCCTTGTTTTTATCCGTACAGTGAAAGTCAATGGCGTCCAGTGTTGTTTGGTATGGAGGACCAAACCTGCAGAAATTAAAAATAAATAAATGAATAAGTAAATAAATAAATTAATAAATATACAAATATGTAAATAAATAACTAGATAAAAAGATAAATAAATGTGATAATAGGAAAATAAATAACAGAATAAACGACTTGATAAAATAAAGAGGATTCATTTTTAATCAAATTACATTTATTATCTTTCCCTTAATTTATAATTTTCTGCTTTTATACATTTAAAAAATATATATTTTTAACTGTTATTTATTTTTTAATTCATTTTAATATTTATATATTTATTTTTACATTTATTTCTTAATGCATTCATTTATTTTTTATATTTGTTTATTCCCACATGTATTTATTTTTACATTTATTTATTGATTGATTCATTTATTTTGACTTTTCCGTGTGATACATGGAAATGAGGAGGGCTTCGTTTATTCTGTTATTTATTTTCCTTTTATCACATTTATTTATCTATTTTTCTATTTATTCATTTACATATTTGTATATTACTTATTTATTTATTCATTAATTCATTTATTTTTAATTTCTGCAGGTTTGGTCCTCCATAGTTTGGACCCCAACGTTCCTCAAAATATCTTTTTAATGCTCCACAAAAGAAAGACATTGGAACGACATGAGGGTGAGGGAATTTTTTATTGAAATAGTTCTTCACAATAATCTGCTCCATATTGTACATGCATTATTATAGTACAAAAATACACTAAATACAACACTGCACGTTATAACAGGACATTATTTCCTTTCCTGTAATAGCTCTGTTTTTAAGTCTTTTAGCCTGTGGTCATGGTGTAAGATTTGTGATTAGAAGGTCAGGAATGTTCTGTTAATCGAGCGTGAAGACCTTCTGTTTCTGTCAAATGGACACAGTAGCTTGTGTGAGTGTCAATGGGTTCTTCATGCCTGCAGCTTGTCATGTTTCTTTATGAAGTCCGTCAATAGCCATAAAGAGACGACTCTGTTGAAGTGAACAGACTCAGCACATGATGCTCCTCTCAGACATGCTGTTCACTGAGGGCGCGATTCATTGACATCCACACAGCAATCATAAATTTAACTGTTGTTCGCCATCTTAAAAACTTATGGGCACTTAGGAGATTATTGTTGTGTGTGTGTTCAGTGTTTATTCCCTCTCAGTTGGTACTTTGAGTCAAACCTCAATTAGTTTTTTACACTCTTGAACCCCTAAGGGTATACAAGCTATATAGAGGATTTTCCTTTGGAACAAAAAGAGCCTTATCTTCAGTAAAACTTAATGTTAGCTCCAATAAGAAGAAGCCCTGAAGGACAAAGGGCTTTTTACAACTGTATACTTTGAATGTGGCCAGTTTGTTTCCCCCAATAATTACAAATAAAAAAAGTCGGACAGACATATTGATCAACCGACTTGTCACAAACCCGTCCTGCTTCAGTACTGCAATATCATGAAAATATCGTTGAATTTTTAAATTATTTCATTTTTCTATCGTAATTCAAATGAAAGTCTACTATTTACAAGATTCAAATAAGTATTGAAAAGTAGTTGACATATGGGTAACACTTTACTGTAAGGTTTCATTTGTTACCATTAGTTAATGTATTAACTAAGATGGACTAACCATGAGCAATACATTTGCGTTACACTTTATTTAATTGTAATTATATATTAAAATGCACTATGTAACTTTAAACACTGTGGTTTTTGGATATTTTACTGACAAAACGTTACATTGTGCAGCTTTAAAGGTAGGGTAGGTAAGATTTGGTTAAAAAACTTTTTTTCCAAATTTGTTTAAACTTTCTTTATATATCAATACATAATTAAAATGTAAGTACTGTGAAAAAGAAAGTATAAAAATTGAGTGTCTGTAGACCTCTCACGACTGTTTTAAAGACAGCTCATTATTTCCATTCACTCCACCTTCTCCCTTCTGGGCTCTTTCCAAAGCCACGCCCCCAAAACACATGAACGCGCCACATCAGCTCAGCTGAAAGAGGCATTATTAACCTGAGGCGAGCGGAGAAGAAGTGCATGTAGTGACATCATGTCAGAATCACATGTAATAAAAAATCTAACTTTATCATATAAACAAATAAGATGTATTTTAGTACTCACTATCAAGCTAGAATAACGATACTGGTAACGTTTAAAATACACACACAACACAGTGTCTACGAAACACACAGATACAACATAAAAACATCAGTAAACATAGCTAGAGAATATAAAAACAAACCAAAGGCAGAAATAAACGTGCAGGTAAAGTTCCCGGTTAACATGGTAAAAGAGTTTAGACAGAGGGTAGTAGCTAAAGCTAACTGAAAAAAGTTCCTGTACTAGCTTTTACACATGCATTTTGTTATCTAAAGTTACATTTTGCGAAATTCAACACGACAGCGATCAACTTGAGCTAAGCATATTGAGTATTTATCATCTCTACTAATGGCTCGCTAAGTGTATAACATTGTAACTTTATGCTAAGTAATGTTATGTTAGCTATATTAGGCAGCTACGTGTGCTAGTGATACATGCTTCATGAAAACATAAACCAAAAAAATGTATAATCAAAATGAAAGATGACCTGTCCAGCAGAAATACAGCCTCTTGAACTCCTCAAATCAAACGGGTGCGCCAGGGTTGCCAGGTTTTCACAACAAAATCCGCCCAATTGCTACTCAAAACTAGCCCAAAACAAGCCCAATCGTGTTTCTCCGGTAAAAATCGCGTTTGGGGGGTAAAATATGTGCCTTTTTGGTAGGGCTGCCTGCTAAAATTCGCAAATCCCGGGGCAAAATATCACATAATTGGGGTTGCTTCAACCCGTATTGACATATAAAGAAAGTTTAAACAAATTTGGACAAAAGTGTTTTAGATCATTCTTACCTACCCTACCTTTAAGTACTGAGTAATATTTAGTAACTACATGCACTTACTGTAGGGTTAGGGTTTGGTTTAGGGTTAGTTGCATGTAATTATGCATAATTTACTGTTATTTCTATGGTAAGTACATGTAATATATGTAACAAGGACACTGTAAAATAAAGTGTTACCTCATCTATTTGTTAATATTAGTTAATAAAAATACATCTATTCATTGTTTGTTCATGTTAGTTCACAGTGCTTTAATAATGTTAACAAATACAACTTTTGATTTTAATAATGTAGTAAATGTTGAAATTAACATTAACAAAGATTAGTTAATGCTGTAGAAGTGCAGTTCATTATTATTTCATGTTAACTAATGAAACCTTATTGTAAAGTGTTACCGAAATATGTTTGGTAAAAATTGATTATCAGTCATCCTCTGCTTTATAATATTTAATGGGTGCATTTGGCACCAAAATATACTGTTCCCTTGGAATCAAACCCCAATATATATAATATATTTTAATTTATATATATATATATATATATATATATATATATATATATATATATATATATATATATATATATATATATATATATATATATATATATATATATATATATATATATATATATATATATATATATATATATATATATATATATATATATATATATATATATATATATATATATATATATATATATATATATATATATATATATATATATATATATATATATATATATATATATATATATATATATATATATATATATATATATATATATATATATATATATATATATATATATATATATATATATATATATATATATATATATATATATATATATATATATATATATATATATATATATATATATATATATATATATATTTTTTTTTTTTTTTTTTTTTTTTTTTTTTTTTTTTTTTTAATAAATGCTGTTCTTTTTGACTTTCTGTTCATAAAAAGATCCTGAAAAATATGCATTATTTCCACAAAGATGTTAAGCAGCACAACTGTTTTCAACATTGATAATAATGAAGGTATCCAATCAGAATGAATAAGGATGCTTAAAATATATGATTTTTAAAATTATAATGTAATAATATTTAATAATATTACCATTTTATTATATTTTGACCAAATAAACGCAGTCTAGGTGAGCAAAAGAGACTTTTTTCAAAAACATAAAAAAACAACAACCCCAATATATTTATTTGATATATCTTCTTTTCTCTTCTTAGGCAGATGTGATGTATATTCCACTACAGCACTTTCTCTGGATCTCATCTGCTGTGATCATATACTCTTCACTTAAACACCAGGGAAATAAAATTGCAAATGTTTGCACTGAAACCAGGATCTCGCTCGGTCCGGCATCTGCCTCACTTGAATCCGAGTTGTTTAAAGACATAAAAGAAGTGTCCTTATATCAAGGACTGCTTGACAGTCTTGGTGATTAAAAAAATGACAAACAGAAGGGCTAAACATCTGACAGCTGCAGGCCAAGACTAGCGTTACTCGAGCAAAAGAAGAAATGCCTCATCTGGCGCCAACATTGCTCCATTCAGGGCAACAGCAGCAGCACTGAACCATGCCGAGTATGAATAACAGTCATTTTATCCGGCTTCTCTGGCTTGTGCAGATTGTCTTTTATTCGTTTTTTTGCATTGGACACACAGTGCCTGACTCTGTGAGTCTTCGGCCTAATCTGCTACCCGTTTACCAGCTGCTCTTCTGGCAGACCGGCGTTGTGGTCACCATGGAAATGTCCAGCCAGGCCTGTGACGGTTGTCTTGGCACATTGCCTGGATCATGAGGTAGCGCTGTCTCATTTGTTCGCTTTGCACTCTTCATCTTTGTTGATAGAGTGGAAAGCCAGAGGCCTTTAATCGATGAAGGGCACGTTTAAGGTGTAAACGCCATGTGCCAAGCCCTGTTAGCTGCTCTCACCAGCTGTTGGTGAGTCCGTGCCAGCCTTTCACAGAGGCCAGGCTGTGTGTGTGTGTGTGTGTGTTTGGGGGACACAACCCTTCTATTGTATCTTCCAGTGAAGGATTCAAAATAACTTCAGTTTTTCATCCCAGATGTAGCCAAGCGTGGCACGTGACTTTCGAGTGCTTCTCTGGCACGGAAACCAAACTTCCTTTCCTGTTTGAGGGTGACGGTGTTTAGTGAGTGAGAAGGACACTCTTCATCACGCTGTTCATTAATCATACAGAGGTATCCGTGTGGAATTGTCACATCTGATACAGCTTGATATTCTGTTAGATTTCGGCTGTCATTGTGAATCATACTCACTAGTGACTTCATCACTGATCACTGCTGACTCATTATGAGCCATAAATTAATGCCATTTGCCTGCGTCTTACACCGTCACTGCCTGTTCAAGGAACACTCCACTTTTTTTGAAAATAGGCTCATTTTACAAGTCCCCTAGAGTTAACTACAGGGAGTGCAGAATTATTAGGCACGTTGATTTTCTGATCATATTTTTTTTCCAGGCACATTTGACCAATTCCAAACCACAGTAATCCTAATAACTACTATTGATTTAGTATTTAATAATGTATAAGTGATATATAATTGTTCATGAAGGCTGGAAATGAAAATCACCTTATATTCAGGTGTGCAGAATTATTAGGCATGTTTTCTTTTACAGATAAATTGAGCCAAAAAAGAGATTTAACTCAGACTGAAAAGTTAAAAAGTATTAAATGCCCATGAGAAGGATGCAATACTAATGCAATACTAGACATTGCAGTTAAGGCATGACCATTGGACAGTGAAATGCTCGTTGGGTCAGCAGGGTCAGACAAAAACATGTGGCGGAGAAAAGACACCTGTTAACTGCAAAAGAATTAAGAATTAAGGTGAAGAATTAAGGGTGAAACCATCAGGAACCCTTTAGTCTCCAGCGCCACCATTTTCCAGAGCTGCACCTACCTGGAGTCTCCAGAAGTGCAAGGTGTCAGGATCTCAGAGACTTCAGTTAGGTAAAGAATCCTAAAAAATTACCCCCACTAGATAAGAATCACAAGCTGAAGTGTTGTAAAATACATGAAGAAGGCTTTTTAACTTTTCAGTCTGAGTTAAATCTCTTTTTTGGCTCAATTTATCTGTAAAAGAAAACATGCCTAATAATTCTGCACACCTGAATATAAGGTGATTTTCATTTCCAGCCTTCATGAACAATTATATATCACTTATACATTATTAAATACTAAATTAATAGTAGTTATTAGGATTACTGTGGTTTGGAATTGGTCAAATGTGCCTGGAAAAAAAATATGATCAGAAAATCAACGTGCCTAATAATTCTGCACTCCCTGTAGTTGAGTTTTACCGTTTTTGAATCCATCAGCCGATCTTTGTATCTGGCGGTAGCACTTTTAGCATAGCTTAGCATAGATCATTGATTCTGATCAGTCCATTAGCATCTCATTCAAAAAATGACCAAAGACACTTTCAATATTTTTCCTATTTAAAACTTGACTCTTCTACAGTTACATCGATTTTCTACACCTATATGGCTAGGAACTACTTTCTCATTCCTGCGTAATAGTCGCGGATCTTCTCGGCCGTACCATGGCTGCAGCGGCGCAATGATTGGTTGGTATTCTGTGAAACATGGTGGTAGTTACACCTTCGACTTACTATCACAGCCCTTTACAACACACAGAACCATGGCTAATCACACAGCTAAATCCACAACACAATTTGTCACACTTTCTCTGCAACTACACAAACTTAGTGCCGGTCACATTGAAAGTTACCTAGCTGGGCTACTTTCAGACGCTGCGTAATATCATTGTGCCGCTGCAGCCATGGTAAGGCCGTGAAGATCCGCGACTATTACGAAGGAATGAGAAAGTAGTTCCTAGCCATATAGGTGCAGAAAATCGCAACTTTTCATTTTCAGTTGGTCTTAGCACACGATGTAACTGTAGAAGAGTCAAGTTTTAAATAAGAAAAATATTGAAAGTGTCTTTGGTCATTTTTTTAATGAGATGCTAATGGACTGATTTGAATCAATGATCTATGCTAAGCTATGCTAAAAGTGCTACCGCCAAATACAAAGATCGGCTGAATGGATTCAAAAACGGTAAAACTCAACTATTTAACTCTAGGGGACTTGTAAAATGAGCCTATTTTCAAAAAAAGTGGAGTGTTCCTTTAAAGGATTTGTTCACTTCAAAATGAAAATTTCCTGAGAATTTACTCACCCCCATATCATCCAAGATGTTCATGTCTTTCTTTCTTCAGTGGAAAAGAAATGAAGTTTTTTGAGGAAAACATTTCGGGATTTTTCTCCACATAATGGACTTCAATGGGAACCAATGGTTAAAGGTCCAAATCAATGCAGTTTCAAAGGAAGGGCTTCATAGGCTCTGCACGATCCCAGATGAGGAATAGGGTCTGATCTGGCCATAAAATAAAATTAAAAAAATATGTATATACTTTTTAACCTAAATTGCTCATCTTGAGCTGCGGCGTGCCATGGATTGCATAATCACGCCGGAAAGGTCACGCTAGACGTCGGCGGAAGTACCGCCTCAAGCGAACTTGCGAAGACTAATGCAAAAAACTCTATCTCCAACTTCATAATCATCCGACATCGTTGTTTAACCTTTTGTTGCTAAAGGATGTGTGTATTAGTCTTCACACGAGCGCTTGAGGCGGTACTTCCACCTACGTCTAGCGCAGGGGTCACAAATTTGCGGCAGAATCTCATTGAGCTCATGTTAAAATGCCCAACTTTACAGCAGAAAAAAACATGTTTACAGTCTGGTACAAATTGTGGTTTTGGTCTATACGGCTAATTTTGCCCTTCATGGCGACTGTGAGGGGGTGAATTTTTTTTATAACTCATTTGTTTACATTATATAAAGTCTTAAAGTTCTGCATAATTAAGGGCGTGGCCACTTTAAGTGACAGGTGTATAGCCGATTGTCTGCTGTCTGTTAGTCATCACGTCACCTAAGCTCCGCCCACGTCCTGCCTCTTTGCCCATTTTCTGTTATTCGGGAGTGACGCGCGATGACACGCTGACAAGATGGCGACGGCCAGCTCGACCCGACTTTACGCTTCAAAACTGCTCTTCAGAATCCTATAGGTGACGTCACGGACACTACGTCCATATTTTTTCATAGTCTATGGTCTTCACACACAGACGAGCGCATCAATCTATCGCTTACTGCTGTTGCGGACTCTACTCTTTCCGGTGAAATCACAAAACAAAATGCTCAAAAACGTGTCCCTGCTCTTAATATTCAATAATTGATGAACATCTTTGATTTTAATGAAGAAGAAGAAGGAAAAAAAAACTGTATGAGACCCGGAATATTTGACACGGTTTACTAAAATTCTACCACCAGACCACTGGGGAATTCGAATGTTAACTGCGGATCTATGTATTTATTCACTCATGCGAAGAATCTCAGGACTAATAATATATTTGACGCAAACCGATGCAAATATTGTTTGCAAATAGTCCCAAAAAGATTATTTCCCAACTAGAATTAGACCTAGAATTTTGTCCACTGACCTGGTTACGGCCTTGCTTTGAATTAGTCTATTATTTTAAATAAAATTAAAATCTTTCATTATTTCATTGTTACATAATGATTTAATTTCTAGGCTATATTTAAAAAAAGTAGAGTAGGCAAGAGAAGCCTATAGTTTCTGAAGAACCGTTTATGTTCAGAAGGAAAGTTCAAATTGAGAGGAACAGTTCATGTTGAATAAAGATTGAGAAGATTGGATCAGTTGTGCTCCTTCTTTTTTTTTTGGACTACTTGAAACACTTTTTTTTGTGGAATACTTGATGCGACCCAGCCTGACCCAGAGTCTACTCCAGGTAAATTGAGTCTGAGACCCCTCTAGCGTGACCTTTCCGACGTGATTGCACAGTCCGTGGTGTGTCGCAGAGCAGCGCAAGATGAGCAATTTAGGTTAAAAAGTATATGCAAGTTTTTTTTCTTCATTTTTTAAAAATGGCTGATGGTTTGTCTAGATCAGACCCTATTCCTCGTCTGGAATCATGCAGAGCCTCTGAAGCCCTTCCTTTGAAACTGCATTGATTTGGACCTTCAACCGTTGGTTCCCATTGAAGTCCATTATGTGGAGAAAAATCCTGGAATGTTTTCCTCAAACTTAATTTCTTTTCCACTGAAGAAAGAAAGACATGAACATCTTGAGATGAGGTGGGGGGTGAGTAAATTATCAGGAAATTTTCATTTTGAAGTGAACAAATCGAATTGAAGAACAGACAAAAGTTTGCACACACTCTAATGAACTTGTGTTTCTTATGATCTTAAAACTTGGGATCAAAAAGCTTATCAAAAGCTGAGTTTTATTCAAATATGTTATGTTTTATATATTATAGTTTATTTTAGTTTAATCATAGTTAAATTTATAATGTAGTTCATACTATATTTATAATTTAAATATTTATATAAATCGAAACTATTATAACAATTGCAACCTGATAATAATATATTTTGTTTTATTTTATCCAAATAGTTTTAGGTAGATAATATAGTTTTGATTTGTTCAATATTTTTTCACACTACTTCATACTTCCATTTGTGCTATTTCATTGTTTTGATGACTTTGTAATATGATAATAACTTGTGTAATACAGTAAGGTATCATTAGTTAACTGTCTGCTCGTGCCTGTCTAGCTTTTAATTCACATGCACTTTGCACTTTTTTGCACAATGCAGTTTATAAAATAAAAAATATTGCTAGGCTTTTGTCTAGACTGAATTCAGTGCGGTCAGCAATTTTCTTGCTTGTTTGTAATTATTCTTTTGGCTCATACGCACCTGAAGAAAAATGATTTTTTTTACCCATTGGAGTTTTAGTTAACTACATTAGTTGGAAAACCCAACATGAACTAACAATGAACAATACTTCTACAGCATTTATTAATCTTAGTCAATCTCAACATTTACTAATACATTTTAAGATCAAAAGTTGTGTCTGTTAACATTAGTTAATGCACTGTGAACTAACATGAATTTTAATTAACATGAACAAAAGTGAATAAATGCTATACAAATATATTGCTCATTAATGTTAAAGGGGCATAAAACACACGTTTCTGCCAGTCTCTTGTTAATCTTGTATCTATTGAGTAGTATTGCATCCTTCATATCTCTGAAGAGTCTTTAGTTTTATAATATTTATAAAAGACAGATACGCTGTACCGATTCTTACCGACACTGTTCCCTTAACGCTGGGTTATCTGGGTAGCTGAACAAGGTGATCTTTCCCTCACAATCAGAAACACACTTCTTTAGTGACATTGTTGATTTTGTAGTCTAGAAACAAAATGGCAGCGCTGCCGACTGCTCCCATAACCGAATGAAGTTCGTTGATGGGTGTGCTCTTGCTCTCGCTCTGGTTGGTGTGTATGTGTGCGCTCATCCGAGAGAAGTGCACAGAAATACTCCGTCATACGTCCAACTAATTTTTTAAGCCAGAATGCTTTAAATAGCAACCCCACCCCCTTTAATTTCCCTAAATACCTAAATTATTATAGCCTGGATGCCAGCAGAACTTTGCCCCGCCCACAACATTTGAGCTCAGGGAAGTTCGGTCTGGACTTGATCCGTAGAGGAGTAATTATGCCCGAACAGAAACTGTTCGGATCAATGAAATTGTCAGGGCGGGCTTTAGACGATGATGGACAGATGATAAACAGTAACGTAACCATTCACATCATCAAAGGCGCTTGGGTTGAATTTGTTCTAATCCTAAATGGAGAACTTGTTCATATATGCATTCACCTTCACTATTTCTCTCAGAAATGATGGTGTTGGTAAGTACTCTGTGTATTTTTAAATTCTTTTTTTTACAACACCGGCAAAGATCGTTTACACTCATCTTTTTCTTCTAACGTAACTTATTCCAGCGTGCGTGCAGACAGGGTTGCCAAGTTTTTAACAATAAAACCTAGCCAAGCCCAATAGCTTTCCGGGGGAGTTCTCCGGAAAAAAAAAAGGCATTTGGGGGGTAAAATATTTGTTATTTTGGTATGGCTGCCTGCTAAAATTTGCATTCCTGGGTCTGTATATCACATAATTGGGGTCGCTTCAACCCACGGACATGGAAAAACCCGCAGACTTGGCAACACAGTGCAGTTGAGTTCTGTTGACATTTGACAACTAACGTTATGCGTCGCTCCATTGCTCTGATTGGTTGTAGGTCTATCCAATTGACCTATCGGTAAGCCCCGCCCCCCTTAGTTACTGTTGCTAACTCGGACAAACAACCGGAGTTGCTATATCTTACAATGACAGCTGTCAGTGTGAAATCCTTATCCCGAGATGTTTTTGGACACAGAATGTATAGCGTATTTCCTGTCTGAATGATGGCCAAACTTTACTGATGGTTTATCAAGATTATTATGTCCTTTTTCACTCCAAAAAATCATCGTAAGAGCTGAACAAACAAAGCATAAGAAGTGCGCATTAACGTCTCATTCACAAACTCTCTCTCTCCGTTGCATTACCATTAACATACACAGCAAATTACACAAAAACACTCATACAACTAACAGTAAACAAACATATACACAGAGCTTATGCCTTTTTGAGGGTGCAGTTAATAACTGGTAAACTTTGTATCTGCAAAACTGCGTGCAAGCTCTTCCTTTCACTAAGTTACCCATAGACTATAATACCCATCAAAATAGGAGTCCTCCTTATTAGGACAGATAATGTAGACCTTAAACATATCTAAAATTAAATTAATTTACATTTAACCAGTTTAATATGGAGAGGCACTGAAATGTAGACCTTCGTGTTTTTGACCTACAGTGGTACATGACGTGAGAACAGTTCGTTATTTCGGTTTGTATGTTAGCAGGGACTTTAATCGTAACTTAACGAGATTATGACAAACAGAAAATCCTCTCAGGATCCCTGGAGTCAGTGTTACAGTGCCTCAGGCACGACATTTAAGCATTTTTGTACCATAAACACCATCAAACCGATGAGAGCTTCGGATTTTCCAATGTTTCTCTATGGCGCCTAAAGATGTCAGAGTTCTGGTCCCAGCGCAACTGATACTCAACTGCTATTGGCTCATCTGCGTTCGATGGGAGGGACTTACCGATAGGTCAATTGAGGTCTTTCCTGGTTCGGTTGAAACACGCCCCATAATCACAGCCCAACAGATCAGACTCATATTCTGACTAGAATTGAGGATGACGACGTCAGGCTAAAATTATTATGTAAAATGTTGAAAATATGTAATATGTGTGTCCAAACTTTTAACTATAGCAGCATAGAGTATTATTTAAATATATATTATATTTAATAAAATATATTACTTAAATATCTGTTTGTCGTTTGCTTTTAACTGGCAGCTACAGGAACAAACACTTTTGAAGACCTAAATTGCTACGTTGTGTATTTATAGATTTTCTTAGAAACAAACTTTCTTGCATGTTCTTCACGGCATTATTGGAAACGAGCCAATGGCTATTCCAAAATCTGTTGGTATTTTAGGATCGGCCCGTTCTGTACTCACTGCTGGACGTGGCAGCAAATAACACCAAGTGATTGGCTGCCGTCCCAGAGATTCCTCATGGGGGTTATGTAGGACACCAAGTGTCCCATTATAGGTCAGTGAAGGAATAATACGCCAACACCTCATGCACATCAATACATCAGTGAGTTCACAACAACAATATCTCTTTGTTTCACAGTTGCTCTCAATAATTCACATCTGCATATCTGCCAACCTGTGCCAGATGTGATATCAGGTGAGAACAAGTTCCTCCACTTTGAATTCCTGCTCTCTCTGCTTTATAACTAAAAACAGATCACTAGAGAGGGAAACCTCGATAGACGCAGAGACGTGTGGTTTCATTGGTGAGCGCATATCCACATTTAAAGGATCTCTCTGAACTGTAACCAGAAAAAGACACGCTTTTGTGGCTCTGCTGCAGGCAGTGTGAGCTGTCAGATAAGGAAGCCTGCAAGGGAATTGAGAAGAGGTTTCAAACACCTGAATACTATAAATAAGACTGCTGCGTTTTTTTTTAATCTATTCATATGTATTAAAGTTAGTTTGTGCTTGATCTGTTCAAAGACAGACAGGTGAGAGATCTAGGAATATCCAGCTGCACCTGTCATACATGCGGTTTTTACAGAGAAACACAAAAATGATTGTTTTTTTTCTCTGAATCGGGATGATTGGCTTAACAGTCACTGTGTAATGTGAGCAAAACGTGCCAGCAAAATAGAGATATTTATAAATAGATATATTCACCCCATTCAACGTGCCTATCAATGGGCATGGCAAGTGTTGGGGTTCATGTATCCATACTTAGAATGTATACCGAAGATCTGTTTACAGATACTTAGTGTACTGCAAATATACCAGACCATTTTGATTGCATATCTATGCTCTGAATTAGGAAAATATTAGTTATTAGGCTATTTTAAATAGGTTGAAGAACATATATACAATTTTATTTATGCATGCATCTTTACTGGCCAAAACTATTGGTGTAAGCTGTCAGATATCCCAATAATTATTATGCATTGTATATATAATCTGTATTATATTAAGTCTTTAGTTCAAGACAGTCAGTCTATACACTGATTTAGTTTTATACAGAATACAGTTGTAATACAAAAACACTGTTAAAACAGTAATATTGTGAAATTACCAATTAAAGAACTGTTTTCTATTGTAATATATTTTCAAATGTAATGTATTCCCATATGCAATGCTGGATTTTCAGCATTACTCCAGTCTTCAGTGTCATGATCCTTCAGAAATCATTATAATATGTGCAAATGACATTCCTTATTATTATGAATGTTGAAAAAAGGTTCTACAGAGATACGTTTTTTATGAAGGAAAGTTCAAAAGTTTGAATTCTTTTGTAAGTTTTTATAAATGGTTCTAATTGTCACTTTGAATTAATGCACCCTTGGTAAATAAAAGTACACTGTAAAATCGAATTAGTTAGACTTACTTTTAAAAAAAAGCATGCAAACCGATTGCCTTAAAAAAACCAAGTAAAGTGAAATGGGAATAGTATGTTGTGCTAACAAATGCTTAGTTAGTGTAGTTCCCTTACACAAGAGTTCTAGTAACTATAAAATAACTGTAGAGAGTACTTGATCTTTTACTTTAGGTTTACTCTTGACTTAGTATACCGGTAGCTACCATTGTTGTGTTTTGCAATCTGTGCGTGACTCAAGCAAGATATTGTTACAAATATAGAGGGATTATATCAACCCATTTAAAAGTTTTACAGGTGTTTGTGACAAGTGTTAGCGCTAAAATTGTAACATAAAGGGAAATATTACAAGGTTAATTTTAAAAGGTGACCTTATTTCTGACTAAATCATTAACTAGTTAAAGCTGAAGTCTGTAACTTTTTGCGCTCTTGCGGTTAATAAACAGAAAGTCTTGTGGAAGAACATTGCAGCCGGATCTACTTCTATGTGTTTGTCTATGGCGAGTCACGCAGGGCCTGTGCTCCTCCGCGGCGGTTCCTACCAGTCCGGTCTGAAATAGTCCCAATATAAACACTTATTATACATTTACATTTACATTTATGCATTTAGCAGACGCTTTTATCCAAAGCGACTTACAACTTGGGGGTACAATAAGCGATTGGTCGTGAAGAGTCGAGTGAGCGCAACAAGTGAGTGCCTGAAATACTTAGTCCGTGTACATTTCTCAGTGTAGCACAGGCTAGAGTAGGGCAGGAAAGAGGAGGAAAAAAGGAAAGTTTTTTTTTTTTTTTTTTTTTTTAGGAGGTTAAGTGCTCACGGAAGAGATGAGTTTTTAGTTGACTTTTGAATGTTGTCAATGAATCCGCATTTCGGATGGCATTTCGGATCCGCATTTCGGATTATAAGTGTACCATAACGATTCAGGGTAAGACAAAAACATGGTTTGGGAATTGGGTTCATGTTGTACATTCTCATTATATAATTTTTGTAAATCTTGAACACAAAAAAAAGTTATGGACAGCAGCTTTAATTATTCAGTCAGATAGGTCAACTTTTAAAAGCAACCTATTTATCACTTCTCCTTTGAAACCAAATAACTGTGATTTCTTGTTGCATCGCTGCATCAATAGGAACAGAGTTACAATAATATGAATGTTCCAAAAACCCAACCAAAGTGAACACTGATCACCATAATGGTGAGTTTTTTTGTGGTTGTTTGCTTTTACAAGATGGCACTCAAACCAAACAATTATTAATAATAACTTGGGTTTTCTGAGTAAACAAAGAATAGTATGTGAATAGTATAGATTACTAGAATCACTGTTGGATTTTACAGTGTATTAATTACTTTTTGTTTTTAAATCTATTTTCATTTATTGAAGCTATGAAATTGTCCATATTGTATGTAAAATGCATGTTTCTCGATATTCCGTTTTATAGAACTGCTGTATAAAGTAATTAATCAATATTACACAACAATTCACTGAAGTAAAAAAAACGATAAAGCACAGTGTGAATATAATGATCAACTTTTCTACAGGCTTTATGTATTGCAAGTCTGTGCAAGGCCTTGCACTACACAATCTTGAAGTGTCTCCGTATGGAAACATGCCATTGATCTTTAAATTGCCAGGTTATCTGATAAGACTCAACTTTTCGGCTGCTGACTGAAGACACAATGGCTCCAAGGTGCTCAGAAAGCACTTTATATACATTATTATGAAAAAAAGCAAATCATCCGTCACACTGCATTGTGCGCGAGTCGTGACTATGATTTACTGCTTACCATTCATATTACTGTGGAGAGAAAAAAGAGCGCATGCCAAAGACATCAGTTACTGAGAGTATTTGCACTGGCCAAGATCCAGTGTACTCGTGCATAGACCTGCCTCATGAAGAGCATTCATTACATTCATACAGTGTTATATGTCACCAGTGCATCCCTGCAGTTGTTTCACACGAAAGAGGCTGATTGGAAAGAATGCAGCCTCTTGACACTATAATGCGTATGGCACTGCCTACTCAGCACTTTGCCGGTTAAAAAATTGTCGGGATGAGGCTGGGAAAGGCAATATGTTACTTGTTACGTGCAAACAAGTCCCGTCATGGCAGCCTGTGGAGGTTTACCCAGGGAGTGTCTGACTCTGAATTACATAACGTACCTGTCCCAGAGACAAATGGCTGTTAAAGTGCTCAGTTCTCAGAGCAGATTCAACCAAAGCGCTGGGCCTCAGTATATGCCAGAGGGAAAAAGCCGGAAAATCCATAAGGTCGTTCCTAGGCCAGGTTCCAACTGCCGTCATTCATCTTTCATACTCCTTTATGTAATTCTGTAAAAACTAAGTGAGTGGTTTTTTTTTTCTTCTGCTTTCATGGATCGGTGCCCTACAGCTGACTTCAGGACAGAAATATTTGTGGCGCTGCATCCTACAGATCTAAAGCCGGCCGGAGATGGAGGTGGGGTGAGGATCAAATCCTTTCACATGTGGTGTCAGGCTCTGTGTATACAACGGCGTCTCTCCGAGGGGCTTTGTCACTCACATTGTGCACGTCCCATTATGGGGTGTAATTGGATCCTTTGCAGTTTTGGTTGAATTAGCAGTTCTGTTGTTCCTTTGCCTGTATGTATTAAGAGTCTTTTTTGACCTTTCAGGATGGCCTTTGGTAATGTACAGTGACTCCCAAAAAAGTATTTGAACATTTTTGGAGACTTAAAGGGTTTCATTTCACCCTAAATGAAAATTCTGGCCTCATTTACTAACCCGAAACCTGTATGACTTTGTGCCTTATGTGGAACACAAAGGAATATATTTTAATAATATTTCAGCTGTTTCTGTCCATAAAATAAAACAACATTAAAGACCATTGACTTTCAATGTATGGACAAAAAAAACTCTGAGACATTTTTCCTCTTTAATGTGCCAAAGAAAAAATAAAGTCCTACAGTTTTGGAACAGCATGAGTGATCACAGATGTTTCATTTTTGAGTGAAATACATTTTAAACTATGCTTTGTCCTTTGACAAACTAGTTTGATTCAACTGTTCTCACATTCAGAAAAGTGTGTGTGAAAATGTAAGTCAAATCATTTTAAAACCTTTAATCCATTTTTCTATGTTCCAGTTTTGTTCCGCAAAGTTTGATAACCAGAAAGTGTTATACAATATATTTTGAACAATAAGTATTATAATTTCAAACCTTACAATTTTATTTGCCATATTTCTTTAAAATAAATGCTACTTGGTTTGATATTTTGTAATGTAATCATTTAAAAATGTCATAATGTAATGTTATTCATATAGTGCGGCCTAAATGTTCCAAAAATGTCTGGGTTGTTAAAATGTTTTAAACCCAATGGTTGGTTTTGACTTTATGATGCACCTATATTGCCAAAAGTTTTGGGACGCCTGCCTTTACATGAACTTTAATGACATCCCATTCTTAATCCGTAGGGTTTAATATGGAGTTGGCCATCCTTTACAGCTATAACAGGTTCAACTCTTCTGGGAAGGCTTTCCACAAGGTTTAGGAGTGTGTTTATGGGAATGTTTGACCATTCGTCTAGAAGCGCATTTGTGAGGTCAGGCACTGATGTTGGACGAGAAGGCCTGGCTCTCAGTCTCTGCTCTAATTCATCCCAAAGCTGTTCTATCGGGTTGAGGTCAGGACTCTGTGCAGGTCAGTCAAGTTCCTCCACACCAAACTCCTCATCCATGTCTTTATAGAGCGACGCTTTGTGCACTGGAGCGCAGTCATGTTGGGACAGGAAGGGGCCGTCCCCAAACTGTTCCCACAAAGTTGGGCGCATGAAATTGTCCAAAATACCCCGTCCACCAAACTTTACACTTGGCACAATGCAGTCAGGTAAGTCCCGTTCTCCTGGCAACCGCCAAACTCAGACTCGTCCTTTGGATTGCCAGACAGAGAAGCGTGATTGGTCACTCCAGAGAACACGTCTCACTGCTCTAGAGTCCAGTGGCGGCGTACTTTACCCCACTGCATCCCATGCTTTGCATTGCACTTGGTGATGTCAGGCTTGGATGAGCTGCTCGGCCATGGAAACCCATTCCATGAAGCTCTACACACTGTTCTTGAGCTCATCTGAAGGCCACAGAAGTTTGGAGGTCTGGAGCTATTGACTCTGCAGAAAGTTGGTGACCCTCAGCATGCGCTGACCCCACTGATTTTACAGGGCTGACCACTTCATGGTATCATGGTACCACGCTTGAGTTCACTGAGCTCCTGAGAGCGACCCATTCTTTCATAAATGTTTGTAGAAGCGTCTGCACGCCTAGTGCTTGATTTTATACACATTTGGCCATGGAAGTGATTGGAACACCTGAATTCAATGATTTGGAGGGGTGTCCCATAACTTTGGGCAATATAGTGTATGTATATTTGTAAGGCTCTAATCCACGTTTTTTAATACATTGAATTGCATTAGCCTCAGCCTAGCCAAACATTCATTATGCGTTTATAAAGCTCATATTCATGAACTCATGAGGTTATGGTTCAGCTATTCAGAAAGTCTCCAAATTACGGATCAGTCGATCACTAAAATAGAAGCAACCCCAGCCTCTCATCAGTGGGCTTAACTGAAGGAGACAGACTGAAGCATCCATTTACTCCACAGTGCAGTCTAATGAGAACCAGCATGCGACATATAGCACCACCCTCGTCCCTAAATAAGCATTGTTTAGGGGACTCTAAATGATGTGGTTGGTTGTGAATAATGCACTTCATGGTAGGATGTTTTCATTGATTGCAGATGGTTGGGGTTCAGCCATAAAACCACAGTAAAGGAGCACTGCTAAGTGTTATACAGTGGTCACCCATAATGGTTAAATTTCCATTTTATTTTTACGCATGGAAGGGTTCAAATCAAGGTGTTGTAATTAGTGGTTGGTCAGCTCTTATATCAGTCTTCACTGCCACACAAACGCTAGCTGTTAACTATCTTGTCTCTTTGAGGAGGAGTTGAACTGGTGCCCAGACAACTGCAGTGACTATTGTAATTATGCATCAGATGGGAAGCCGACTTGGCCTCGCTAATTTGGGTGAGTGTGTTAGATGCCTGTGTGTGTGTGTGTGTGTGTCCCTCTGTTCTGCCTGGACACAGAGTGCTCTTTCAGTGTTGGCTCTGTCAGGCTTTCCATACATCTCCCCAAACTGCCTCCAGACGCTACAACAACAAAGGAAATGTGCAGACAATGGAGGTTTTTATAGCATCCGGGGCTGTAAAGGCTTAAATGTACAGACATGTGAGAGTGTGTGATTTATAAAAGAGCTTATAAATCAGGAGTTGTGAGGTCTCCAAATGTTAGCAGTGATACGGGAGTTCACGCTGAATGCGCAGAGGTATAGTAGTTTAGATGCGAAACGCAAGGAGATACTTGAATCTGTACTCATTCTCTGAGCCGCCTCATCAGTCAAGAGATCCTTGAGGTGATGATGGCTCTGCTCCAAAACCTAGTGAGCTGCCTAAAGCTTGTGCTTTAAAACTTTACACACGGTTTCTGTCTGACTGATTCAATAATGCATTTGAGAAAAACTCCTTCAAAAAAACTCCTTCCAAAATGATGGACAATTATCATGAAATGTTAATGTTTTTGCAGGCAAATGATTGCTTTAAATTGAAATATTATTTTATTTAAAAAAATGCAGACATGAAATGTATAATGTTACAAATCACTATTTCAAATAAACGTAATCAAATGCTATAATGATTGTGTCAGCAGTGGCTTTTCAGGATTATAAAGAATGTACTGCTATGCACAACGCACACAATGCCATGGGCTTTTTCAGGTCACTGCTGCACATTGTCATAAAAATTGAATTTTTCCAAGCTGTTATAAGGTTACCATAGTCTTTGTCCTGACATGACGCTCACAAGACCGCTTTGTTATTAAAATGCACCTCTAGCCTATCAAAACCCTGTGAAGCAAGACATACCTCTCTTTCTTTCTTCCTTTCCTATAGTGTGTTTGCACAAGTATCGGCTACACCTTATTTCAATAGTCCACTAGATATTCTACTTACTATAAGTAACTTTGCAACAACATGTCATTTAACTATCATTAGAGTATTAGACTGTTAGGTTAGGGTTAGGAATCAGTTGACAAAGATATAGTCAGAACAAGAATGTCTTTTGGGGGACCATCAAAATAAAGTGTTAGCAGATATTAAACACACAAAGTCTACTTATACTCTAAGAAAAATCATTATAAACTAGGGATACCGGTTTCACGATAAACCACAATAAAATGTAGGCTACTGACGGTTAGTATTATCGTTTAAAATTGAATTATCACTAAAACCATGTTTGATTATCGCGATTTATAAAACAATCGTTTATGAAGGTCAAAATTTGCAAAAAATGGACAGCCCTTTACAATGTTAAAGGGGTCGTGAATTGAGAAATTAACTGTCCCTTGAGCTTTTTGTATATAAAAGGTCATCTTAATATAATAATATCCAGACAAATTTGATTTATGATATATCTTGATGTAGACCTGCTATGTGTAACAGAAGTGGCAAAACAGTATTTGCATTTATTCAAGACAATGTGATGTCTGTTTCAAAAACTGACCCCTGAGAGGAACCTGTCTTGCAAAGTGCACACTGCTGCCCTGAACACATAACATTTCTGGACTTCTGGAAATAAAAGAAATGCATAGCCTAAATAAACAAATAATCTGGCACGGTGCCAGAAAACAACATTTCACAGCAACACCGTGTGCAAAATCCATGAAAAGCGTCTCTACCTATTTTTGATATAAATGTGTGCTCATTTGTCCATTCCGGATTAAAAGAGGTCTGGCGTTTCAGCATGTTAACGTTATGATATGACGTAGCCAGCACATCGTGGAGGCTTGTTTACATTTTTAACCAATGATATATCAGATATTTATTTGACACCGCTTTCAGCCAATCATTTGTTTGACCAGAGAACATTTATTGGACCTTACGGCATTAGACGCTATGCTGCTGCGTCCCAATAAAGGTTCTAGAGTGGGCCGATTCAGCGCAACTCCAAAAAGGAGGACAAATGAGTGTCCAGCTTGAGGCTGCGCCGGACAGGGGGCTGCGCCGGACATGGCCGATTCCGATACCGATTTTTTTCAAGAAAATTGGCCGATACCGATTTCCGATTTAAATTTTTTACACAATAAAAGAATGAAAGTATACTTGAACAAGATGTTTATTTGGTATTTAACAGGCTAAATTGGCTTTTGGCCAATGAAAACAAGTCCGCAATCTGAAATTAACAGGAAATTGAATTGGAAATTAAAAGGTAAAAATTCAGTGTAAAGAAAAAAAGTCTTTACCTGTGAAATTAAATAAAACCAAAGTATATAATTGTTCCAAAATGTTAAATCAAATGATGTTTAGTGCAACGAAAAAAACTAAGATGCTACAGCAGGTGCTTTTTAAATCAAATTAAGTCAATAATAAAGTAATTTTAATGTAAAATAAAAATGATCATCCTATAGGCTACAGAACTGATAGTATTTCATTTCAAAAGTGCATGCATGTTCTTCTTTAGGCTACAAAAAGAAGTATTTCGGTTTTGTCACAAGTTAGTCTGTTTCGTTCTCAATCCAACACGAGAGAAGCTGAGCTGAACAAACGCTCACTATCTGCGCTTGTGCAGGGCGCGGAGAGGTAAACTCGCGCAAATTCAGCTTGCGCAAATTCAGCTTGTGCAACTTCAGCTCGCGCAACTTCAGCTCGCGCAACTTCAGCTCGCGCAGGAAAGCGGCTCTTCATTCCCTTCAGTGTATCTCGTCTCTTCCCTCAGTTCTCCAGTTTCCGTTTGTAACACACAAGTGACATGTTCGCGAATTATTGCAATATAGGCGTATGCGGGCGCACTTCCGGAAAAATCGGCAGAAAAATACAAAGAAGACCGGCCGGTTCCAATTTTTGTCTGGTCAACCGGTGCATCCCTACTTAAAATCCGGACTGTCCAGCCAAAATCCGGACGTATGGCCACCCTAGTGTGTGCGTGTTATGCACTGTTCGCGGTTATATCCACCGATCGGGCCGGCCAAGTAATAAAAAATAACATTCCAGTGGATAAGAGATACATCATTGTGTTTGTTTGAATAAGACATTTTGCGAGTCCTGTGGGCGAATCATTCCGGTTGCCGTTTCTCCACATTGGAAGTTTTCAAAACAATTCCTCACGTGTAAGGGAGTCAAAGCTCATCCAATCAAAGCAGTGGACGTTTACTTCCAAGTCTTCAATGCGGCACGCCCATTAAAAACCGAGCGTTTCAAGAGCTAGGCTCAAAACCAGGGTAGAAAATAGCCTATTACTTATTCATTATGATGTTTCTGAATGTAAAAACCACGCCAGCGTCATAAGTTGACCTCAGACAACAGTATTAAAAAAATCCAGTTCCCTTTAAAAGAAAAAAAGAGATAAATGCATGTTTATGCGTAAAGTAATTAAAGATCATAACTTTAATATCTCTATTACTTACTTGGTGGAGAAGCGAAGATACGTAGCCTTATCTGACAGTACACTTACATGTTCTGTTAAACCAAAAAGTGAAAAAAGGCATGATGGGTAGGAAACCAGATATAATTTGAAGGTAAAATGTATTTTAAGAAAGAAATGATTTACCTGTTGAGAGTGTGTAGTAGTTTGAGTGTAGTGACTGGGATTTGACATGTTGCAAGCAACTATAATTTACTTATAGTTAGTCAAATGTTCAAAGTGGACTGTCGATATAAAGTGTCACCCAATGATTTGTGCTGGAGTGAAGTGTGCAAGCGGGGACACGTGATGTCAGACTGAAATCTTACAGCTGTGAACTGTATGTTTCATATCCACTAACACTGAACAGAAAAGGGGTAAAAGGCAAGACAGACTCTCTCAGTAGTCTTAAAGGGGTAGTTCACCCAAAGATTTAAACCGTCATTTACTCACCCTTATATCGTTCCAAACACATTTGCTACTTTTTAAGTATCTTCCAAATTCCCCTTTTGTGTGCCACAGGGAAAAAAAAGGCCTTATGGGTTTAAATTGACACGAGGGTGAATAAATAATAAGAGAATTGTCATGTTTGGGTGAGACGTCTGACACACTGTCCTTTGCAGCACGCCAAGCCAACTAATTCCCTTCGGCTGCTCACTTCTGCAGAATGAGCGATTCGTGACGCATCTTGTTATGTGTAAAAGAGGGAAGGATGAGGAATAAGAAGAAGTTAGGATGGTGAAAAGTGGAATTAACAGAGGAGAAGGAGATAGAGACAGAGGAAGAGAGAGAGAGAGAGAGTAGGAGACTGAGGGATATTTTTAGGAGTCTCCTCTCTGACCACTTCAGTGGCTCGGGCTTCGTGCCTGGAGCTTCTGGTTTCATTGTGCAATCCGGCATCCAAAGAGACGCCATATAGCCAACCAGAGACAGGGCTCACTTTGTCTGTGCGCACCACAGTGAGGGTACCTAAAGACAAACTCAGCCTCCACTACTGCTACTCAATAAAAGGGAACAGCTGTATCGAGGCCACACTCCTAAAAATAAAGTTCCCAGTTTAATTAGGGGCCGTCAGGATTCCTCTGGATCCTGCCAAGAGGCCGGAGTTTGGAGGGGAATCAAGGTCAACTGGGGGAAAAAAAGACTTTGATGTGCCATTTCTTTCTATTTGATATATCTGAATATGTTTGATGTGTTATTGTTGTAGCCTATTAAAGAACACTTTTTCATTTAGTGTCATTTTAGACGGATTATATTGCAAAACCAGTATTTACTCTAAAGATGTGTCTGTGCTGTCTTGAGTTCCACTGTACACACGTGAAATAGTTCCTGTGGGAATTACAATTAACAAGCTGGTCTGAAGAACCATTGGATAGTTTAACTCTGCCCTGACCACTGTTAATAAATAATGAGCTGCACATTACCTTTGTCTAATGATTCCATAAGCGTCTGATTAATATTGTAAAACTCCATATCCGCTGCTGGCATGATTCCTGTGGGAACTGAAGCTGAAAAAACAGCTTGTGAAAGCAGCAGTGTTGACATTAAGACCTGCAATTACAGGAAAAGTGAAAATTCTGTCATCATTCTGTTGTTTCAAATAGGACTTTCCTTCTTACTAAGAACACCATTTTTGTGATATGAGGACTAGACATTTGTTTTCTCCTCTTAAGAAAACATTTTCTAATCATTATTTTCTTATAATTAACCATTTTTACTTGACAAATGTAATGGCTATTTCACAAAGTCAGTTGATTGTTCAATGGGAAACAATGGTATTCATCAGGAAAGAAAATCGTATGCTTAAATTGCGCATCTTTTAACCAGGGTTCCCATAGATCCTTGAAATACTTGAAAGTTTGTGAATCTGAAAAAAAAAAGTCAAGGCCCTGGAAAGTTTTTGAAAGTTCTTGAATTTATTTTGTGCAAGAAGTTTTCTGGAAAACATTCCATATTATTTCCTCCAGTCCGCTAATGTGTTATTTCATGTATACTAGCCTGCTTGATTAACGTTAGTTACACACACTCTAAAAAAATGGTGCTATATGGCACTAAAAGTGGTTCTTTGGCTCATAATCATAGGTGAAACACTTTTGGTGCTATATTGCACCATATTTTAAAAGGTTCTGTATATGGTAGCGGTGCTACACTCTAAAAAAAAAGGCTCGTAATCATAGGGGAACCTTTTTTAGTGCTATATAGCACCAATTTTGGTGCTTCAGTGGTTCTTCAGCAGTTCTTCAGAGGTGCTATATAGCACCTTAGTCAAAGAACCGGTGAAGAACCTCTGAAGAACCGCTGAAGAACCACTGAAGCAACAAAATTGGTGCTATATAGCACTAAAAAAGGTTCCCCTATGATTACGAGCCAAGAACCATTTTTGGTGCAATATAGAACCTTTTTTTTTTTAGAGTGTATATAGCACCTCAGTCATCCCAAAGAACCGCTGAAGAACCGCTGAAGAACCACTGAAGAACCACTGAAGAACCACTGAAGAACCACTGAAGAACCACTGAAGAACCACTGAAGCACCAAGATTTGGTGCTATACAGCACTTAAAGTGGTTCCCCTATGATTACGAGCCAAACACTCGTTTGGTGTTGTACTGTTGTTTGGTGCTATATTGCACCATATTTTAAAAGGTTCTGTATATGGTAGCGGTGCTATATAGCACCTCAGTCGTCCCAAAGAACCGCTGAAGAACCACTGAAGAACCACTGAAACACCAAGATTTGGTGCTGTACAGCACTTATACACTCTAAAAAAAAAAAGGCTCGTAATCATAGGGGAACCTTTTTTAGTGCTATATAGCACCAATTTTGGTGCTTTAGTGGTTCTTCAGCGGTGCTATATAGCACCTTAGTCGAAGAACCGGTGAAGAACCTCTGAAGAACCGCTGAAGAACCACTAAAGCACCAAAATTGGTGCTATATAGCACTAAAAAAGGTTCCCCTATGATTACGAGCCAAGAATCATTTTTGGTGCCATATAGAACCTTTTTTTTTTTAGAGTGTAGTGATTCCCCTACGATTACAAGCCAAAATAACCACTTTTAGTACTATATAGCACCATTTTTTTAGAGTGCACATTTACGCGCTACGTTAAGTGTTTCGCGTGTGAGGTTTGTGTTGTACGTTGCCATGACATTCACACACGCACTAAACTACACTCTAAAAAAAAAAGGTTCTATATTGCACCAAAAATGGTTCTTGGCTCGTAATCATAGGGGAACCTTTTTTAGTGCTATATAGCACCAATTTTGGTGCTTCAGTGGTTCTTCAGAGGTTCTTCACTGGTTCTTTGACTAAGGTGCTATATAGCACCTCTGAAGAACCGCTGAAGAACCACTGAAGCACCAAAATTGGTGCTATATAGCACTAAAAAAGGTTCCCCTATGATTACGAGCCTTTTTTTTTAGAGTGTACTACAATCGTAACTCAACGTTTTCAGTGCTTACACCAAACCCAAATATGTTCAGTCAATGAATGTATGTGTTCAATAAACATAAAAAATGTGTGATAATCTGTTGCCCAAATATTTTATGTTGAATTGCTTTGTTTGTTAAGATAAAGTCAAGCCACGAGGCTAGAACAACTTAAAAGCATATTCATATATCTTAAAACTTCTGGTTACATGAGCCTAAGCTCTTTATAATAAAATCCATGCAAATGTATCGAATATATTCTTCAGTTTTATGCAAAACAGAAATATGACAAATAGAATATCAGATTTGTCACATGGCCAAAAATGAACGCATAGTTGTGTTGGACACATGAAAACTGTAACAATGTCTCTTACAAGGAAACACGATGTAACCTTGCTCTCACTTGAAGTCCTTGAATTTGAGGGTATTGGACCTGGAAAGTCCTTGAAAGGTCCTTGAATTTGAAGTTAACCAAGGTGTGGGAACCCTGTTTAACATACTTCTTTCTGAAGTAAGAAATGAGTTACATTTTAATCTTAACAGTCACAAGCAAAAATGCCAAAACAGATTATAATATTATATTAGTGTTGTTTTTTATGTTATTATTAAAATATTCCAAATGGATGTTTATATGCTGTTGTGTCAAAAAGAAAAAACAAACCAACCATTTACAAATCAGTTATTGGACATTAAAACAAAAACAAATGTGTTGTGTGTGTAGGGCTGCACAATTAATCGAATTTGTAATCGTGATTACAATTACGGATGCCACAATTATGTAATCATTCAATAAAATGTAATCGCAATTACCAAAGAAAAAGTCCACTTATATTATTCTGTGTACTTACTTTTTTTTTTTTTCTACAGGTTATCTTAAGTTTTTTTCCCCATTGTTTTTATTTTTAGTATAACATTATAATACCATGCATGTTTTTACTTTTTTATTTAAAGAAACCAAACCAATGTATATTTGACTTTTGAGGCTTAATGCTATAGAATAATCATAATTAATAATCGCAATTACAATTTCAAGGGAATAATCGACAATTATGATTTTTGTCATAATTGTGCAGCCCTAGATGTGTACATAAAAGAACATGAAACAATGGGAAACATTTTTCCTTGGTTTAACATTGTAACCTCATGTTGTTCATTTGTATACTGTAACAATACTCCTAATGTATTCACTCATGAGTGACTGCCAAATTTTTAACCATGATCTGAACACTTGCGCTTTGACGTTTATCTTTAATTTGGACGGTAATGCTGCTGTTTGTACTACAACCGTGTTTCTTATTTTCCATGACTTTAAGAGGTAATGATTTCCCAGCACAATACAGAAATTAACCATGCATTTAAGCCTTGCATTTTATGTTTCACTGACAGTGGGTAATATTCTTCTCACCTTAATGTCTATAACATGGCCTTTAGTCGCCCTCTCTCTCTCTCTCTCTCTCTCTCTCTCTCTCTCTCTCTCTCTCTCTCTCTCTCTCTCGCACACAAACACGCTTTTATTCTGGCTGGTTCTTGCCCTTTTGCCACATTATGCTCATTATATCATAATCTAATATTATCCCTCAAACACCATAGATTTCAGTGAATGCAGTCTTTTTTTAGAGGCATACACTCTTCTAAAAGGGGTTGGAATCAATAGCCGTTGTCTGTCTAAGGGTAATAGCGTAATTATTGGTCTTTGGCTGTGTTGTATTGGGTCAATGGAAGCCTGGCTGTTTCTGCCCTCACTGCCCCACCATTTTGATCCCCTATTTTAAGAATGTCAACAGTTGGCATTGATAGGAAGCAATTACGGGGGTCAGAGGTCAGGTGATTAGCAGTAATTATGGGAAAAGAAGCCATTGAGTGCATGAACGAGCTTAGACGAGGTCACTGGTCACCATCTAATGTGACAGTCGAATGGCTCAGCTACTTTTTGAGAAGCTAATTCTGCATGCATTTGCACTTTGTTTTTTAAAAATGTATAACCTTAAACACATTAGTGTTATTCACATGTTTAATTTAAATATTCACTTTTGTATGTCAGGCTCTGGCTGAAATGTACCAAATGCTAACAGGCTTTTGCAGATGCAACCAAGCATGCAAGTGATCATTTCTGTCTCCTGATCCTCTTCACTTTTGAGAGAAGGATTAATAATGATTGGCTGATGTTAATGAAGGGCTTGAATGGTTGGTTTGAGGCATTGTTGCTTTGATCAGTCAGTGATGACTTTGAGAACCCATGTTACCATGACTAAATTACTATAGAGTTGTTGTTACTACTGTAAAACTATATTAAAATGTATATGAGAACCTTGTTATTTTCAGGTTAGGAAACATTGTTGCAATGTGACATGAAAACCGTTGTGTTGTGTGTCCAATCACAGTCGATATTTGATGTTTAATAATGTACAATCGGGAGGAGGGTTTTTACGTTTTCTATAATTTCTTACTGCTATATCCACTTTTTTTTCTGGGAGGGTGCTACTGTAAAAAAGAACGTGGGTACAACTTCCGGTGAGGCGGCGTAAGTAGTATACCATTGGTTTCCGACAGATACTGATATGCCTTTTCAAATTGCTCAATCTAGAAAATAGCTAAAAATGGTACCGTACGTGACACGAGGCCATTTCTTCACGTCATCCTCCCAGCCAACTACCGCGGAGGATAAAGGTACTGTTGTTTCACCCTTTTGAAAGTTGAATGAAAGCATAGGCCCTGTCCCAAATGGCACCTTAAACCCTCACGGCCTTCCTCTGAGTCCGCACTTTCACAACATAATGTCGCTTTGACTGCCGGGAAGAAGTCCGCTGCGTAACCCACACCATTGTGGGCTCGGCAGAAGTGCGCATCGCGTATCGACCTCAAAGGGAGTGCTTGCGAGCACCCTTCTGAGACCTAAAATGACAAATGGGACACCCTGCGGTCTAGTGGACTTAACGGACACACGCACGCAGCGGCCATTGTAAGTCCACAAGACCGAAAGTGCACATTAAGTGTGCCATTTAGCACAGGGCCATAGTGGCCACAGAAAGTACTTGTACACTTTTTGACACTTAAAGGGTTATTTAACCCAAAAATAAAAATTCTGTCATTAATTCTTCACCCTCATGTCGTTTCAAAACATTAATGAAAGGTGTTCATCTTCGGAACACAAATGAAGATATTTTTGATTAAATCCAAGAGCTCTCAGGCCTCTCCATAGACAGCAGTTTAATTAACATTTAATTAAATTGGTAAAATAGTCCATATGACAAACAAAAATAGCGACTTTATTCAACAATTTCATTCTAGCCTGTGCCAGTCTCCTATGCAACGAAATTGTTGAATAAAGTAGTTATTTTTGTTTGTTTTTGTGCACAAAAAGTATTCTCGCCGCTTCATAACATCAAGGTTGAACCACTGGAGTCAATGGACTATTTTAACGATGTCTTTACATCCTTTCTGGACCTTGAAAGTGTTAATTAAATATCTGTCTATGGAAGATTTCGTCAAAAATATCTTAATTTGTGTTCCAATTAATGACAGAATTTAAATTTTTGGGTGAACTAACCCTTTAAGTCACATAACGATGTCTGCATGCCATTGAATTAGACACCAAAAACACCCGGTCTCATGAGAAGTCATGATAATTTGTATGAGATGGCGAAATTGTACAGAAAAAATGACCAAAACCTAAAGCTAAGCAGGAAATCCCACCATTAACATAGCCATGTTTGTTGTAGTAAAAAAAACATATAAAAAGTTTTAAACAATCAAAGTTGTATGATCTCGACTTTGTCATGAAAGTGTGTTGGCATTTCAAGTTTTGTCTCAAATTTGAAAGGTTCATAGCGTTGCAGAATGAACGGTGCTCTTCCTCAGTGAGAGACGGTATTTGTGTGAGGCTTTCTGAAATATTGGAGGTCTTGTTTGTGATGCGTGAATATGTATAATGAGCTGCGCTGTTGACAGAGTGAAACTCCCCTCAGGACTTCCTCATAAATCAACAAGGTGCGCTGACCAGAAGTCTCCATGGATATTTCTGCTTCCAAGAACTGGGAAACACATTCATTTCCAATAATCTCCCAGGCCTGACGCTTCACAGAAAGAGATACTTTTAACTATCCTGTGTGAAGTGCTTCAAATATTGGACACGTCTAACACTGTACCAGATTCAGTAATACTAACAAATATCTACACTGTATACACAACCTCAGTGCAATTAAACATGTAACACAGCTCACTTGTGAGCTAGTATTCATGATGCATATTTTCCTGCACTCCTTCCACAGTCTCACACGCTCACACCGCTGCTTCAGATAAACAGCGAGCACACTAACGGCGCAGCACATTCCTGCTCTCACATGGATGCAGTATGTGTTCCCCACTTTCTGAGAAGGAGGCTCCTCTCTCTGTTTGCTGTAAATCATATTTGTAACCTTGGACCACACAGTGTAGTGAGCTCAGCCCAGGCCACAGGAGCAGACGACAGGACATTGAACGGAGAGATGCTAAGCAGAGCAGGAAGTGCACTTAATAGACACTGCCAAGGAAATAAGTGCCCTCTATTGTGGCCAGTTCTGGAAATTCTCTAGTCTAGAGGGAGGTACTGCTATAAAACGATGCATTAATGTATTCAATAATTATCAGTCCATCGCTCTCTTGTGCTTGTCTTGAAGTTGTTTGACCTTGGGGGATTTTTGTCTGCACAAAGGTGGATTACACTCTCAGAGATTAAAGTTGACACGTGAGGAGATTCATTTTTGTCTCTTTAAGTTTTGTATGGCATTCCACGAGTTCATCCCATCAACTCTCTCTGAAAGAAAAAAATCCCATAATGACCCGTTTCAACTCAAAATCCTGTGGTTTATACTTTACACCAATAAGCTTGGGAGTCGCTGCTGTTTAGACGTTGATGCACATAGACATAATATGACATTTGCTATGTTTGCATCCATTTTTATGCACATTTTGGGATATCACGTAAAAAAAAAAAACGCTGGATAGAAATGCTAGGATGCATAAATTTGAGCATAAAAAAACACATTCGCTCAATTGAGGCGGGTAGATTTTTAAATCTGATTGAAAGACGTGTGCATAAACAACGATGGAAACACATTTATTGAATAAATCCCTCAATGCACAATGAAAAATGACCTCAACGTTGGATGTGATTGGATAACTGGACCAATTTCATTGCACAGCATCTCAAATATTGGTTTGATCATTTTGAAATGATCGAGCCAAAGTCTGTCATCAAAAATATTTGGTATAATGACCTCCCAAAAGTGTCTCTGCGTTTTCTTCTGTGTGCTCTGACACACAAGTAATTTTTTATGTTGGAAAAAAGAGCCCCAGTGGCTTCGATTGCAGCAACGACCATTTTTATTACAGATATTTTGCGCCAATTTCCCAGCAAGTGACGATTTGGTTCTCTTGAACACATGGGATAGAAACTAGTCTGGCTATCACCAGACCAAGCTCAATTTAAGATTGAACATTGTTCTGGAGAGTCTGCTCTGTATTTTCTACTGCACAAGAGGCGTGATAAACGAGCATAAATTAAATGACTCTGTACGCAATTGGATAGTCCTTCAACCAATCAGACCACAAGAGGCGTGATAAACGAGCATAAATTAAATGACTCTGTACGCAATTCGATAGTCCTTCAACCAATCAGACCACAAGAGGCGTGATAAACGAGCATAAATTAAATGACTCTGTACGCAATTGGACAGTCCTTCAACCAATCAGACCACAAGAGGCGTGATAAACGAGCATAAATTAAATGACTCTGTACGCAATTGGATAGTCCTTCAACCAATCAGACCACAAGAGGCGTGATAAACGAGCATAAATTAAATGACTCTGTACGCAATTGGATAGTCCTTCAACCAATCAGACCACAAGAGGCGTGATAAACGAGCATAAATTAAATGACTCTGTACGCAATTGGACAGTCCTTCAACCAATCAGACCACAAGAGGCGTGATAAACGAGCATAAATTAAATGACTCTGTACCCAATTCGATAGTCCTTCAACCAATCAGACCACAAGAGGCGTGATAAACAAGCATAAATTAAATGACTCTGTACGCAACTGGACAGTCCTTCAACCAATCAGACCACAAGAGACGTGATAAACGAGCATAAATTAAATGACTCTGTACGCAATTGGATAGTCCTTCAACCAATCAGACCACAAGAGGCGTGATGAACGAGCATAAATTAAATGACTCTTTACGCAATTGGACAGTCCTTCAACCAATCAGACCACAAGAGGCGTGATAAACGAGCATAAATTAAATGACTCTGTACGCAATTGGATAGTCCTTCAACCAATCAGACCACAAGAGGCGTGATAAACGAGCATAAATTAAATTACTCTGTACGCAATTGGATAGTCCTTCAACCAATCAGACCAAAAGAGGAGTGATAAACGAGCATAAATTAAATGACTCAACGGGCAACGATCCATTGCTTCTCTATCCGTCATCGTGTTAAACCCACCAATAGCGTACCAGGTGGATAAGCCAGTCTGTGATTGGTTCCCGCAAAAGTGTAACAGAAGCAGTAGAAATGAATGAACAGGTTTCCAGACTGAGTTGCAGGGCGAAATCAAATCGCCTTTGAATGGAAACATAGCTATTCAGACTATTTTAGTCCAGATGAAGGCCATTTACATATGGCCTTTATTTTATTTTTTACTTCAAGGTCAAAGTACACTTTATTGTTCCCAAAAGGAAATTAGTTTGAATACTGACTTTCACGGACAAAAGCATTCTTTAAAAATCTTCTCTTGTGTTCAACGGATGAAAGAAGGCATGCAGGTTTGGAACACACATTTTTAGGTGAATTGTCCCTTTAAAATTCACAGCATTTTGGTTCAGAGGAGGCGAACCACTCTCCATTACATCCTTGACTTTAATTGTTCTAAATGGAGGTCAGTCATTTAAAGCAATTTGCCCACTTACCAACTCGAAACAGTGTGATAATGGTAGGGGATGCCACACCTTCACTGACAGCTGGAATCTCACCACCTACTCACTTGTGGGTTTGTCGCACTCCTCGTTTTAAAATAAAAAAAGTGATCAATTACACAAGTGCCTATGACACTTCTTACAGATTACATGTCACATATTGCAACACCTTTTGGTGGCAAATAGTGAAGCTTGTCAACATGAGAACTGGAGGAAAGTAAACCATCACCATGAACAACAACAGCCTTTGTGCTGCAACACTCTGACCACACAATATTTCTAAAATGTCTTCTCAGTTCTTGAGTGTGAAGTGGAGGTGAGAAGGAGCATATTAGTCACTGCCAAGGGCTGGCTTCAGTACCCACCACAGGGAAAAGACAAACTGTGTGTTCTTATTGGATGCGAAGAGTTGGTATAGTGCATTACCTGTTCAGTTAAAATGGTTCACATTCACTTTCTGGCAGACACAGTTTTGTGCACCAATTCAATTTTTAAGTTATGTAAATTAAGTTAAATTAAGCTAGAAATAGAGTGGAGGGCCTGACGTTGTTGAGTAGACGGATATTATTTTCTTTTTTCCCCTTAATCCTTAATAATTGGGTCTCAATTATCTCAATTGAAGCAGTGATATATTATTTTATTAGTATAATAAAGGTCCAATATGTAACTTTTGGCCCTTCTAGCGGTTTAAAAACAAAACATGCTTTATTTTGGTTGGAAACACAACCCAAATAGCTTCGGCTCTGCGTGACTATGAGGATCAATGGTTATGGATCTATGATTATCATACTGCTCATAAAATATTCACTACTAGCCTTAAGAGATATAACTAATTTAGATGGAATTGATCTAAAGCTGACTATCTGAAGATGTTATTGTAGCTTAACCCGTAAATAGACATGCTACTTCCATGAAAATAAATTCCAGCACAGCGCTACAACAACCCATAATGAAATGATTAGAGAGCTACATGTGGCAATTTATCTGTTCAATATAATACCTTAATCATAATCACCTGTTGAGTAATAAAAACGCAATCTCTCTTTTACACATTTCAAATCCCTCAGTTCTCGCCATCTCTGAAAAGACAAGCCTATGTTGGTTCTTGTTTTATTACGAGCTCTGTCGCATTGTCTTTTGCCAGCTGACTCTCCTCTGTTTGGCGCTTTAAAAAAAAAAGTTGATTCCCCAAAGATGCTCCATGTCAAACTTTCTCGCTCGTTGTGACCATAGACTGTGTAAAACAAGGTTGTGACAACTAATCTATGCCATTCCCACACCATGCACACGTCAAAGTATTTGGAGAAACTTGGAGACACACACAGGCAATTGACATATGTATGCAATTTTTCTCAGAAAACCATCCTGTCAGGTCTAAAATATAAACTATAGGTTTGTTCGATTTAAGCGGTGCTGAGCAGAATGATCAGTGTAAGACACCAAAGAACCGCGAAAGCAGTTCGAAAGTATACAGAGCTGTCTGCTCTCTAAACGCTCTTTGGTACTTTGATGTCGTACACCGATTGATCATCACCGTCAAACACACCTTCTTATAATACAGTGGTGGAGGTATGACGTCACTTTGTAGGCCAGTTCGCATCGCACTGGTTCCCTCGAGACGAACCAAATAGGATTTTCCCATAGGCTTTTGATTTATCGCTAAAAACAAGCTCTGTGATCAACACAGGTTTATGATGCTTGCAGGTTTTGTACATTAAGATAATTATCACAGATGAACGCAACTGTAATGAATTTTGAAGTTTAAATGCAGTCGCCAGAAGTAAAACGCTAAAGGTAAGCTTTAAACGAACTACACCACCATCCCATGAATTCAACGTCACCATCACTAAGCTTCCGACAGCTCTTCCCATTTTTATCTAAAAACATTTTTCCAGACCGTTTGAGTTAGAATAGTTTATAAGAGCACAATAATGAGCAAAACGAGGCTGTAAAAGCCGACTGAGTTTACCTGTTCGGCGTGATGGCGTTTAATCTCCCTGACTCTGTAGTCACATTAGCCACTTGTAAGCCATTTTCAAGACACATTACCATTTCAGAGAATCATAAGTGGGGTATTACAGATGTATTTTATGTCATAGAATAAAACATGGGTGTTGGAAAAATTGTATGTGGGTGGGACAAGACCCACCCACTTTTGACGATCAATGCTATTGGACCCACTCACTTTTATCGTCTCTAATTCAGCACATGTCTGTTTACCTACCCCTAACCATTAAACACTACTACTTTTCTAATATTTCTTCATTTTTATTGAAAATAAATGCCTTTCCGATCTGATATGTCTGAAGTCTGAGGGTCTGGCTACGCGAGACTAATGCATACCCTCCATAGTGAATCAGGCTAAAACAAAAACACATTTTGGAAGAAGGATTGATGATGTATTTACAAAATAAAATGTTTTACTTAGTGTACCTTTCTACAATTTCTTGCATTTCTATTGTGATTTTATATTTTACAATTCATTATAACAATATTATATGCTGCTTGAAAGTGAATATGCATTAAATAAGTAAAGAAAATGAAGTCTAATAAGCACTCTCTGTCAGATGTGGCCTAACGTTTACTGCACTTTTGTGGGAGCTAAAATGTCTCTGACTACAAAGATACCTTTCAGCATTGAGCCACCAAACAGATCCGCTGTCTGAACCCCTGTGCAATTGTTTTACAGTTTAATGAAACTATCAAGAGCAGCACAGCTATTTAATACCCATAATGGCAGCAGCTTTAGGTGTCGTCGCAGAGTGAGGAGTGCTGAGTGGGGTATCTGATAGCTTTATCTGCTCCTCTTTAATTAAAGTGAGTGAAGTTTTTGTGTCGTGCCAGAATATGGTTAAGTGTCACTGTCACAGTCAATTCACAGCGCTCCTATTTGCCATATGCCACACACATGCCATATTGTGCACGTTTCAGTAAATTCAGTAGAATGTGATTTTGCGAAACCATTTTAAGATTATGTAAAAAAAATTTTTTTCAAGATTTAGAAATACCTTTCGCTTAAACCCTATAGCCCTAATCCCTGCTAACTAGACAGTTCCAGTAAACTCCAGATGAACTTATTCATTTTTAATTTCACAGCACTGACTTATTTATCACCCAGACGTCTGTAGAATCCATTTTTTCCCCGCTGTAATGTTGTAGTGTCTGTGAAGTCACAGCACATGAGAAAAAATCTTCTTTTGAGGCAATACATGGTAAAGCTTTAGATTACGGCCCGGAAAGTATTGCGTAAGTAAAGTGAATTTACAGTGTAACTTTCAGTAATTATAGTGTAACTATAAAGTACGTAGGTGTAGGAATAAGGGAACAATATGTACAATTTGGGGAATAAAGGGGTAACTTATAGTTATAATTTATATTATATAATTTATAAAATAATTTATAGTATTTTTTAATTAAGAGGTCAGGATGCTCATATTGACCGTTTAACCGTTAACCGAAAGTACGAATTTTGACCGATTAAAACCATAGATATACAAAATAAAGGCTAGATGTCTCGTCTGCGCTGCTGGCCAATGGAGGTCGATGTCCGTACCTGGCGACCATTTTGTCACAGTCAGCTCGCTCACTCGTAACATTGCGTTTTAATCGTGCATGTACTTTTTAAATAACCATAACTTGCTCAATTTTCAAACGGTTTGGTTTGTTATAAACATCAGAGATTAAGTTATGACACTGCATACTTATGAATAATTATTCATAATTTGTTCAAGCCTCCAGAATTATAGCAACGTTAATAACGTTTGTAAGAAACTAAACCATTTTTAAATCCGTCAAGTGGCCGTCACTGGGGTGGGACCCTTAAGGATACATTTTTGTACCTATAAGTCAGGGGTTTGCAAGTTTGGTCCTAGATAGCTGATGTCCTGCAGAGTTTAGCTCCAACCCTACTAAGCCACCACAGTATAAAACTCATGACTCCCAGCATGCATTGCAGCATTAAGTATGTCACCATTGTTGAGATTCATATGCTGATTCTTGATATCTGTGTGCGTCTAAACTTTTTTCTCCCTAGAATGTATTTAAAAATAAAAATTCAGAATGCCTGATCTGTGGCAAGAAAGTATTGTTGGTGAATATTATTTATTAATAGTTTTAGTCAGTGATGAGTTTAGTCAAACATTTTTCTGCATGACAATTTTTGTTCATGGCTTCTTTTGATTTGAACAGATTATGTGTTTTGTTAACACTGTAACAAAAACCACAAACTCACATAAAAAGCTAAGAGTCAAACTGGCCAACTAAATGAAACACTGATCCCCATAATGGCGACCAAACATTTTCAATAAAACCTCTGTTTAAGAGCTTATGTAGATGTCTTTCAGGGTTGAAGCCAAACTCTGCAGGACAGCGACTCACTAGGACCAAACTTGCCTGCCAATGGTTTAATTGTACCCTGAGGACCAATTGTTATACGTTTTGTTCCCCAAGGAACAAAATTGTACCTTTTTTTCTGAGAGTGTGTAATCTAAAGCATTACCCAAAACATAAAAGGAAACATCAGAAAAATAACCTTTATTTACCCAGCTGTCCATCTTAAAACTACCAATTAAAAAAAATTGGGATCAAAACAGTAATTGCGATGAGTCATATTTATTCTCTGTTGCCTTTTTCCCTATATATTGCGGCACATTAATTCTATAACCTCTGTTTTCCAGCAAACCGGTGGTTCTGTATTACCTGTGCTCTTTGGTTAAAGAGCACCATGTGGTCACACAGGACGGAGGGGCTAATTCACTCTAAACGAAATGAAATTCACAATGCTTTGAGCCATTGTGCCCTGGCAGCGGTCATGCTGTGCCTCTGACAATGTCAGAGTACATTACACCCGATGTGGGATGGTCGTCTTTTTATATGGAGCAATTATGGGAGACACACTGCTGTCATAGCCATTATAAAGGGACATGTTGACCAACTGCCAGGTTTTTCGTATTCCCTGTTCTACTTTTGTGAAAAACAAGGGAGCCTTGAGTCTATATTTAAGTCCTGTGTGATAGAAAAATGATTTTGCTCAGTCATTATTTAGGTTGAAAATAAACTATTTTTCATACTGCAGTTTGCACATCTGATAGCTGTAGATCACACACACCAGAACCAGTGATGGTGGTGCTGGGCAACTCTGACGGGGGTCATAATGAATACAGCTTTCAGAGCAGAACCTGCAAACAATTATGGATTAGATGACTGGCGGGTGGTCGTCATGAGGGCTGACCACAAGAGGATAAAGAAACATGTGGCACACAGTAGCTGGAGCTACAAAAAAAAACATGAGTTCACAAGAAGCCAGTGTGGTCACAAGACTTCTTTGTCGATATAGTGGTTTGGGTTGTTCTCCATTGGTCAACTGTTTGCCTCCCGGATCATTTTGATCTTCAACATCCACAATGTAACATATATTTGATCGCATGCAATTCAAGTACAGACAAACTGAGTTCCTCAAGGGCTTTTTTATTTTTCTATCCCATTGTTTACTGCACGGCATGGTTGTAAATATCTTTGACAAGTATTGTATTGCTACTTGCTAACTTATCTTGAAAGAACATAGTTTGGATGAATGTTCAAAGAGCGGCATGCGTGGGCATGTGCTGATATGCTTATATAGCCTATACTTTTTTATTTTGGCTCATAAAAATAAAGGTAAATAATTCCACACACAAAAAAGAAACTGATTTTGAAAAAACTCATTCGGCACTTTTGAAGAAAATGTATGACCTGAATGCAAATGTGCAGATTCAATAGAATCACATGCAAGTGTGACATACATGCGATTTCACAGCCCAGTTGAGTAAACCTGTCTGATAATGAGTACTTGACAACAGAAGATAACGATATTAGACAGCAATGGTGGAGAGCACATGCAGGAAACAGCCGTGACAGCTGCGCTTTGTTCTTTGTGTACCCAAAAATGCCGACCCCTTCTTATCTTAAAGATATATGAGTGATTTCCTGCTTTCTCTTGGCACACATTCACAGCCTGCTATGCGCCTGGCACTGCTACAACATTTACGAAGGAAGGAAATGCCATATATGGTCTTGTAGATCTGCCATGCTCTGGTATAGTACAAATATTTAGTACTAAAATGCAGTTGTAAAGTATAGTTCAAGGACATTTTACAGTGGCGCCAAAATATCAAACCAAATGGCATCTGCAAACTTTTCAAGTTCTATCATCACTTTCCCCATTTTTTCTATCTATTATTTTATGACTTTAAAACTAACAAACTTTGAAATATTTAGCTGTGAACATTTTCTTGTGCTGTCTTTCTTTAAATGGTTTTATAGTTTATCTAAAGCAGTGACATTCATACAGTGCATCCGGAAAGTATTCACAGCGCTTCATTTTTTCCACATTTTGTTATGTTACAGCCTTATTCCAAAATGGATTAAATAGATTTTTCCTCAATTCTACAAACAATACCCCATAATGTCAACATGAAAGAAGTTTGTTTGAAATCTTTGCAAATGTAAAAAAAATACAAAAATCACGTGTACATAAGTATTCACAGCCTCTGCTCAATACTTTGTTGAAGCACCTTTGGCACCAATTACAGCCTCAAGTGTTTTTGAGTAAGATGCTATAACACCTATTCTTGGGCAGTTTCTCCCATTGGTCTTTGCAGGACCTCTCAAGCTCCATCAGGTTGGATGGGGAGCGTCGGTGCACAGCCATTTTCAGATCTCCAGAGATGTTCAATCGGGTTCAAGTCTGGGCTCTGGCTGGGCCACTCAAGGACATTCACAGAGTCGTCCAGTAGTCACTCCTTAGAGATCTTGGCTGTGCTTAGGGTCGTTGTCCTGCTGGAAGATGAACCTTCGCCCCAGTCTGAGGTCCAGAGCGCTCTGGAGCAGGTTTTCATCAAGGATGTCTCTGTATATTGCATCTTTCCCTCGATCTTGCCTAGTCTCCCATTTCCTTCCGCTGAAAACATCCCCACATCATGATGCTGCCACCACCACCCTTCACTGTAGGGATGGGATTGGCCGGGTGATGAGTGGTTGAGTTCAATCTTTGTCTGACCAGAGAATTTTGTTCCTCATGGTCTGAGAATCCTTCAGGTGCCCTTTGGCAAACTGCCATGTGCCTTTTACTGACGAGTGAAACCCATTTAACCCATCCAAGTGCACTCACACACACACACACCGTGAACACATACGGAGCAGTGGGCAGCCATATTGCTGCGGCACCCGGGGAACAGTTGCGGGTTTGGTGCCTTGCTCAAGGGTCCTCAGTCGTGGTATTGAGGGTGGTATTCACTCCCCCACCGACAATTCCTGCCGGACCCGAGACTCGAACCCACAATCTTCTGGTTACAAGTCCGACTCTCTAACCATTAGGCCACGACTGCCCCAGTGGCTTCCGTCTGGCCACTCTACCATACAGGCCTGATTGGTGGAGTGCAGCAGAGATGGTTGTTCTTCTGGAAGGTTCTCCTCTCTCCACAGAGAAACGCTGGAGCTCTGTCAGAGTGACCATCGGGTTCTTGGTCACCTCTCTGACTAAGGCCCTTCTCCCCGATCGCTCAGTTTGTCTGTGCCTCGATACAAACCTGTCTCGCAGGTCTACATGTAACCCTTCCTGTTTGGACTGCCCCGCTCCAAGCGGGACTCAAAACCGGGTCCGCCGGCATGAGAGTCGGACGCTCTAAAGAGGCTAAAGGCTGCAACCTCTAGCGTCGTTGACTAGAGCGTCTCTTGAGATCAGAGGAGTAAGGTTTACTCGCACAGCGACTACTGGCTGGCCTGTTACATACAGACAATTCCTTGGACTTCATGGCTTGGTTTATGCTCTGACATGCACTGTTAACTGTGGGACCTTATATAGACAGGTGTGTGCCTTTCCACATCATGTCCAATCAACTGAATTTACCACAGGTGGACTCCAATCAAGTTGTAGAAACATCTCAAGGATGATCGGTGGAAACAGGAGCACCTGAGCTCACGGCTGAGAGTCATGGCAAAGGCTGTGAATACTGATGTACCTGTGATTTTTAAAATACTTTTGCAAAGATTTCAAACAAACTTCTTTCACGTTGTCATTGTGGGGTATTGTTTGTAGAATTGAGGAAAAAATAATGAATTTAATGCATTTTTGAATAAGGCTGTAACTTAAAATGTGGAAAAAGTGAAGCGCTGTGTCCAAATGCTTATTCTAGCCACTGTGTCATGAACATTTGTGCCATTGATTCACAGAACTTTTATGAAAATGGCATTTTTCAGAAACGTATTCAGAAGTCTGAATATTCAAAATATGTGCATTATATCAAATGATTCGGCACAAACTGCACCTTCCACATTAAATGCAAATGAGAATGTTATTCCAAAAGCTCACCACCCACACTGACAGTTGAACTTTTATTCAGCGCATTTCAAAGAAGCCAATGCCGTATATATCACATTTCACTGCATCGAGGAAGTAGCAGCGGTTCATATCCGAGACATACTTTTTGACTGCTTTGCTCACATTTGATACTCAACTCCTTTTAACTCCCACAGCTGCCAAAAGAAAGCTCTTTGAACTCTAGCCTCGAGGTCAGCCCTGCTTAATGGCTTAAAACCCCATTCTCTCCTCATTACCTCCACAGACAGTTGACTTTACTTGATCTGTCTGACTGTGGATAACCTGATACTGTACCTCGGTCTCTGCTGACTCACCAATATTTCTTGCTGTCACTCAGCAGTCTTTGCATGACAAAGAAGTGTTTAGGCACTATACTGGTCTTCGTATTGGTATTCATTTCATTTATAACGAAGGCTACAGTTATGATAGCAGGAGTTAAAGGGGTCTAATGCTTTTTCCCCCATTGTCACACTCAGAAGTCTTGTTTTATCTGGCCTGTAACAGTGGTTCTGCCATTCTTCCATTCAAATGGCACCAGACACCCACCGTGCTGACGTTCCATGTTATTGGAAGAGCTGGATTTCTTTTTCCAGCTGTTATCAGCGCTCCCGGACATGTGAAGTGGAGCCGAGAGGATAAATCCATCCTGCCAGTGAACAGCAACCTGAAACTGGGTCAGGTAGTTTTGCCAAGCAGCTGGAACCGCAACCAACAGGCATATAGTTATATCTTCACTACTTTATGAATATTGTTTCAAACACATTTATAGAGATGCACAATATATCAGTACCATTTTTTACAGGTATTCTTAAATATTGGATATTTCTTTGTCAATATTTTGGATTTAATTAAGTTAAACTGTGTCTGAATACATTTTTGATGTTTTTGAGAGAAGGCTCTTATGCTCAGTAATATTGTGAAATATTATTATAATTTAAAATGTTCTATTTTAATATATTTTAAAATGTCAATTATCCCTGTGATGTCAAAACTAAATTTCCAGCATTTAACCCATTTGTGCCAACATTTTTCTGAATGGTTTCATGCATATAGTCATATTAATAGTGTCCTATGTGAACATGTTCTCCATTTATTTTCCCCAGGTTTTAGTTTTTTTTTCTTGAAAATCGTATTTGAATGTGTGGCAACTATAGTTGCCGGTGGGCAAATATGTTGTATGCACCCCTTCAATGTAAAATTTTACTAGGAGGAGAACATTTAGCATCCAACTCAACATGCTTTCAACAGATCAATCTTTATTCATAAAAAAATTATTATAAAAGTCGAAGAACATTCGATGCAAACTCAATACATTTGTCTTAAAGTGGTGGAACATAGTGCAGAACAAGGTGCAGCCATTAAGTTGCCCTAACAGGGCATTGTGTATCAAAAAGTTAAATGAAAATCAATTAATATAATGACGAAAAAAATTACATCTATTTAACAAAAATAAATAAATAGTCCCATAGTTTTCAATGGCTGACTGTAGTAGGTGATTTCATATAATAATGTAAATGTAAACTCCTTGCTTGTCTGAATTTCCACATTATAATGGAATCGTAAGCTACTAGTCATAAAAAGAATGAGGGTCCTTGACCGATTAGAATGAAACACATCCAAACTGGATGAAGGGTCCTCAATATTTTGGCCCTTACAAGACATAATATCATGAAATATGATATTTTCCCCTATCAAATTAAGGTCTACTGTACAGTAGAGATGTCAGTTAAAGGGTTAAGTAATGTTTTAGGTGGGATATTATGAAAGCAAAAAGCACTAAACAAGACCAAAAACCTTGATTTATTAACCTGTTAACACAGTATTTCCCCATTATGTACTTACAAGTCATTTGCCCACCGTCAACTATAGTTGCCGCTTGGACATTTGACAAGTGTACAAAAAACTATAAATCTGTTGTAAGATTTGTTTTGTTTGGATGATTCTAGAGACCTTCACGATTATGTATATATATATATATATACATATACACTCACCTAAAGGATTATTAGGAACACCTGTTCAATTTCTCATTAATGTAATTATCTACCAATCACATGGCAGTTGCTTCAATGCATTTAGGGTTGTGGTCCTGGTCAAGACAATCTCCTGAACTCCAAACTGAATGTCAGAATGGGAAAGAAAGGAGATTTAAGCAATTTTGAGCGTGGCATGGTTGTTGGTGCCAGACGGGCCGGTCTGAGTATTTCACAATCTGCTCAGTTACTGGGATTTTCACGCACAACCATTTCTAGGGTTTACAAAGAATGGTGTGAAAAGGGAAAAACATCCAGTATGCGGCAGTCCTGTGGGCGAAAATGCCTTGTTGATGCGAGAGGTCAGAGGAGAATGGGCCGACTGATTCAAGCTGATAGAAGAGCAACTTTGACTGAAATAACCACTCGTTACAACCGAGGTATGCAGCAAAGCATTTGTGAAGCCACAACACGCACAACCTTGAGGCGGATGAGCTACAACAGCAGAAGACCCCACCGGGTACCACTCATCTCCACTACAAATAGGAAAAAGAGGCTACAATTTGCACAAGCTCACCAAAATTGGACAGTTGAAGACTGGAAAAATGTTGCCTGGTCTGATGAGTCTCGATTTCTGTTGAGACATTCAGATGGTAGAGTCAGAATTTGGCGTAAACAGAATGAGAACATGGATCCATCATGCCTTGTTACCACTGTGCAGGCTGGTGGTGGTGGTGTAATGGTGTGGGGGATGTTTTCTTGGCACACTTTAGGCCCCTTAGTGCCAATTGGGCATAGTTTAAATGCCACGGCCTACCTGAGCATTGTTTCTGACCATGTCCATCCCTTTATGACCCCCATGTCCCCATCCTCTGATGGCTACTTCCAGCAGGATAATGCACCGTCACAAAGCTCGAATCATTTCAAATTGGTTTCTTGAACATGACAATGAGTTCACTGAACTAAAATGGCCCCCACAGTCACCAGATCTCAACCCAATAGAGCATCTTTGGGATGTGGTGTAACGGGAGCTTCGTGCCCTGGATGTGCATCCCACAAATCTCCATCAACTGCAAGATGCTCTCCTATCAATATGGGCCAACATTTCTAAAGAATGCTTTCAGCACCTTGTTGAATCAATGCCACGTAGAATTAAGGCAGTTCTGAAGGCGAAAGGGGGTCAAACACAGTATTAGTATGGTGTTCCTAATAATCCTTTAGGTGAGTGTATATACAACAAAAAATACTTATTAGTAACATGAAAATAACCTGTCTTTGGGAAGGTTTGCCTTCGCTATGCTTCCTGGAAGTAGGGGTAGGAAGTTGGCAGTCTCATGTGACAGGAAGGAAGTTAATACCTTTTTTTTTTCTCTTGAAGTCATTGAGATTAAAACATGGATACTATCTAGAAAAGTACTTACAAAAAGAAAATGACAACTATACACTGCGGCAACTATAGTTGCCGGTGGGCTTAAATGGGTTAAGAAATGTTCTTATTATTATGAATGTTGAAAACAGTTGTGCTGCTTAATATTTTTGTGTATTTTGCATGATTCTTTTATTAAAAGAACAGCATTTATTTGAAATATCCATATTAACTTGCACAGTAAATGTGCTCATATTTACTATCGCTGTCCAATCTAATTTTTGCAATGTGATCTTTAGCAAATCTCAAAATTAATATCCATTTTCATGCTGTGCATGAATTTTTAATGTCTAAATTCAAAATGACAGAGTTTAGTCTTTTATTTTTTATTTCATTAAGCAAAATAGTACACTCTAAAAAATACTGGGTTAAAAACAACCCAAGTTGGGTTGAAAATGGACTAACCCAGCAATTGGGTTGTTTTAATCCTGTGAATGGGTCGTTTTAACCCAGCGGTTAGGTTAAATGTTTGCTTAAAACAACCCAATCGCTGGGTTAAAACAACCCAATTGCTGGGTTAGTCCATTTTCAACCCAACTTAGGTTGTTTTTAACAGTTTTTTAGAGTGTACAGAATATTGTGCAATATTGACCATTTTGTTATGGGGCCATGACATAAAATAATTAACGGCTTATCGGCCAGAACTTTAATATTGGTATATACTTCACCAAACCCATGACCAATTGGCATTCTTAGAATCAGTTTAGAAAACACGTAATTGAAGCTCCTTTCTCGAGGATGTCTAAATAAGCACGCAGTCTCTGATATACACACTTCTCAATAACTCTATTAGAACGGTTTGTCCCTCGAGGTTTGAGGTCCGAAACAGCTGAAGTTTTCAGACACATAAAGTCCAGCTGTCATAGTTGAAGTTGGCAGTTTCTTTTACTTAGGACCATAAAATCCTGTTGTTAGTCAACCTAGGGTGTCCTTGTGTGTGTGGTCCCGGTAAACCCTACGTTATGGGGCAAAATGTCCCCACAGATGAAAATATCAGAAATTATTGTCCTAATTTTTTGGTGCCCATGATGAAAACAGCTTATAAATCATACAGAAAGAGATTTTTTTTTTTTTTTATGTGAAAATGCAGAAAGTTTTCTGTGATGGGTAGGTTTAGAGGTAGTGTTTGGGTTAGGGAATAGAATATACAGTATAAAAATCATTATGTCTATGGTATGTCCCCATAAAACATGAAAGCCTAAAATGGTGTATGTGTGTAAACAAAGATTTGTTTGGGCACACGGGTCATGGGTGAGCTTTAAGGTATGGGTATGGACATTGACCTGGAAACCCTAAGCATCTGCCATTAAAGGGTTAGTTCACCCAAAAATGAAAATTCTGTCATTAATTACTTACCCACATGTCGTTCGACACCCGTAAGACCTCCGTTCATCTTCAGAACACAAATGAAGATATTTTAGTTGAAATCTGATGGCTCTGAAAGGCCTTCATTGGCACAATGGCACGGTTCACTCTCAAGACCCTTAAAAGGCTCTAAAGACGTCGTTACAAAGTCCATCTCACTACAGTGGTTCAACAATAACTTTATGAATCGGCGAGAATAGTTTTTGTGCGCAAAAAAACCCTAAATAACGACTTACATAGTGATGACGATTTCAAAACACGGCCTCATGAAGCTTCGAAGCGTTATGAATCAGTGAGTCGAATGATGATTCGGATCGTGTGTCAAACCGCCAAACTGCTGAAATTTGGCGATTCAAACTGTTGAATTGACTCAGTGATTCATAACGCTTCGAAGCTTCATGATGCCTTGTTTTGAAATCGTCATCACTATATAAGTCGTTATTTAGGGTTTTTTTGCGCACAAAAACTATTCTCGCCAATTCATAAAGTTATTGTAGAACCACTGTAGTGAGATGGACTTTGTAACGACGTCTTTAGTACCTTTTAAGGGTCTTGAGAGTGAACCGTGCCATTGAGCCAATGAAGGCCTTTCAGAGCCATCAGATTTCAACTAAAATATTTTCATTTGTGTTCTGAAGATGAACGGAGGTCTGACGGGTGTCGAACGACATGAGGGTAAGTAATTAATGACAGAATTTTCATTTTTGGGTGAACTAACCCTTTAAACATGGGCCGTAATGAGACAGACCTGATCTTGGGCCTTGCTCACACAGGTCTTCAGAGGACATGTGATAAACTTTAATGTGATGCTGCACATTAAATACAGTACAGAGGAGGCATGTGTAGATGCCATGAGGAAGAGGTGACCACCGTGACATATAGAGTGCTGTGGCACTGAGCTGGTGAGCGCAATGGCAGAGTATAATTGAGCTGTGTGTGTGTTTCTATCTGTTTCAGTGTAACACCATGCCTGTTATGAGTGTGCAGGTGATTGTGAGCAGCTGCTCCGTCTGCAGTAAACAGTGTGGAGCAGATTACTCCAATGCCCCATAATCACAGTTACATAACCCACACACTCATCCTTTGTTTTGATTTCAGATTCTCTTCATTGAACTCACAAACAGCTTTGCTCTCTAATCTAACAATGCTGCACTGTAGGGAAAGTAACGTTGCCTTTAGCTTTCATCAGCCATCGGTAACCAAGTAACAAGGGATTCTGCCATGTTTGGATCACTTTATTTCATGATTGCACTTCATTTCATATCCATATAGGATAGCAAATATTCCATATCAAAGTTAAGCTTTCCAACAAATGATCTCCACTGACAGCAGATTCAGGAAACACTTTAGAATACAGATCCATGTTGTATGGATAACTTACACACACTGTAAAAATTATTGTGATTTTAACGGTAAAAGACTGTAAAAATGCTACACTGAAAAACAGCTCATTCAGTAAAATATCCAAAAACCACTAGGCCAGTGTTCTACATTTTGTTCAGTTGAGTACTTACAATATCCCAAATGTTTCCAACTATTTGTAAATCGTGAGAAATTGCTATTTTAACCGAGGAACCGGGACGTGTGAGGGAGTCGCCTGTCGATGACATCACATCTGCGTTACTCTCGGTTTCCGGTTTTATTCTGCAGAAACGCTTTACTCTCACTGCAGTGTGAACAAGTGTCATAGCAGCCGCTGAGAGAACACACAGAGTAACGTCATCACATCATTAACACACTCAGATGTGTCTAATATGATCATCAGAGCTGCGTTACCTCACACTCATGACCAGAAAAGCATAAGTGGCGATGGTGACTGTGTCATAATAAAAGTCCCGCTGCTCGCGAGGCGTGTGTTGCGTTCATCTTATTAACAATCGCTCCAGCGGTTCCTCAGCTCCACAACACTCGCTCCTGCTTCTGCTTCAGACTACAGTAACGTTAATATTCACATCCATGAACATGATTTCTGCCCGAGTCCTATCCCGATTCTTTCCCACCGGCTGTGAGGTGAAGACCACATGTCCCAAGATTCTGCGCTCAAACGTGGCGTCATCAAACTACGCCTTTGTTTTGAATAAGCGACCTCTAGCGGACGGAAAAGTTACATAGTGCAGCTTTAACAGAAAGTTTCCGTACTATATATGGTGAATAACTGTAACAGATCTAACCTTACATTGAATGTAATTTTACAGTAAAATACCGTTAAATACAGTACAGTTTTTGGAAGTGAAGTCATTTTGTGATTTACAGTGAAAAACTGAAAAAATTGACATTCCCAGAATTCCCTGCATGACACTTCACATTTGATGTATTTTCGTTGAAGTAACTGTTTCTTCTAATCAGTTATGTACATTAGGGTTTTAAATTACAGTACATCTAATGTTTTTAAATTCATCTAATGACACCTTCCATATATTAGTATTGTCCTCCTAAAAGCTGCTTGTGATTGGCTTTGATTCATCATGTGACTCATCACCGCTGTGATTGGTGGTTGTCAGTATATATCAAAGGTAACAAATAGCAAATATTAGAAATTCAATAGGTTGGTAATTTAACATTATTTCAGTTAATTAAATAATTTTTTTAAATGTAAATTTAACTTAAATCTGTAAAACCTAAAATGTTGCTACCGTTTTTTTTTTTACGGTACCACAGCTGCCAGTTTTTCTACCATAAATTTAACAGATTTTCTTTTTACAGAGTACACAATTATTACAATATAAAACTATACGGTTTGGTACTGTAAAATAGACAGTAAACTAAGTGCTGTCTTGTAAAACCTAAAACGTTGCTTTACGGTAAAGTTCTGGCAACCACAGCTGACATTTTTTTACTGTAAAATTTTTACAGGGATTTTTTTTTTTACAGTGCAGGAAGAAATTAGTAATGCAATATTAACACAGTAACTACAATTAACTAACAAGGAACTGATTAACTAATTAGTTAGCAATAGTGCTCAATTGAATGAGGTAGTTCACTAGGCCATTTGGAACAATAAAGTGGAGATCATGGTAACCCACTAATGACTCAAATGTAACTGCATCCTTCTAAAGGAACTACTAATGATTTGTAACAGTATTCTAAAGTCAAGATTAAGGTATAACCCACTAGTAATGACTCAGAAGCCATTACTATCCAAAAACTTAGTCCCAGTCTGTTCCAAATAATTAGTAATTCCTTCCGAAGGATTTGGTTATGTTTGAGTCATTGCTGGTGGGTTACCATGATCTTCACTTTGGAATTTACTCTCCCCCATGTCATCCAAGATGTTCATGTCTGTCTTTCTTCAGTTGAAAGGAAATTATGGTTTTTGAGGTAAACATTCCAGGATTTTTCCCCATATAGTGAACTTTAGTGGGGTCTACATGAGTTGAAGGTCCAAATTCAAAGGGCTCTACATGATTCCAGATGAGGAATAAGGGTCTTATCTAGACAAACCATCGGCCATTTTCAAAAAAATATAATTATATACTTTTTAACCACAAATGCTCGTCTTGCTCGTATTACGTAATCACGTTAGAAAGGTCACGCAGGTGGAAGTACCGCGGTAGGGCGGAAAAACTCTGGAAGTTGGTTTCTCCTCCAACTTCAAAATCGTCCAACATCGCTGTTTAACCTTTTTTTTTTTTTTACGGTCGTTTGATTTTGTCTTTGCACGTTTGCTTTGTAAACACTTGATCGGTACTTCCGCCTACGTCACATGTGACCTTTCCAACGTGATTACGTAATACTTGGTGCATCGCAAGATCAGCATTTGTGGTTAACTCTTTCCCCGCCAGCGTTTTAAAAAAAAGTTGCCAGTCACCGGCAGGGTTTTTGGTCATTTCTCAAAAATGTAATGGCCCATAGAATATTTTGTTGTATGAATATCTGAGCATGCAATAGATCACGTTATTTTACATATGCATCTGCTTACATACGATCGTTTGATTTTTTTTGCGTCTTCTTCGCCTGTGTTTTGATCAGGAGATTCTGTACTCATTCAGAAGATGCGTAATAGCGCCCCCTACAGTATAACAGTGAAAACACGGAAACACAGAAAATTCCGTGTTTGTCGGGGGAAAGAGTTAAAAAGTATATACATTTTGACCAATGGTTTGGCTAGATAAGACTCTTATTCCTCGTCTGGAATCATGCAGAGCCCTTTGAAGCTGCATTACAACTGGAATTTGGACCTTCAACCCGTTGGACCCCATTGAAGTTCACTATATGAGGAAAATCCTGGAATGTTTTCCTCAAAAACCTTCATTTCTTTTCAACTGAAGAAAGATGGACATGAACATCTTGGATGAGATGGGGGAGAGTAAATTATCAGGAAATTTAAATTCTGAAGTGAACTAATCCTTTAATAATGAACCTGTATAATAGTTCCTAGTAGGCCTCTGGGAGGTATGAAAAAATCATAGTTATTGATTAGCTAATAGTGAACTGAGCGCTATTACTTCCTAAATAGTCAATCAGAGTTTCTTGTTAGGTAATAGCAACTAGAATGTTAATATTGCATTACACATTTATTCCTGTGTTATTCATTAATGACGGAACATTATTCTAAAGTTACCCAGTTGTAACGTTTTAAATGGTAGAATAAAAAGTGTGTTTTCCAGGGGGCTAAAAGCGATTGGGTTGTTTTAAGCAAACATTTAACCCAACCGCTGGGGTAAAACAACCCAATGGCTGCGGTTTGTCAATTTTCAACCTAACTTGGGTTGTTTTTAAGTTGATTTATAATGCCTCTTCAAATTAGAGGGGATACAAAGTGAACTGATCAAGACCTGAACCTATTTATTTATTTTTTCACTCCCTTTTGCTTTAGTTTGTGTATAACATTATGATCATGTTTTAAGAATAGTACCACTAATATTTAATTAGTGACCTATAACTGTTTTTTTCTAACTTCTAAACATTCTGTTTATTTCCAGGTTTTCAATGGTCTTAGACTTTTGGAAACCCCTCTCTATAAATACTGTGCACAGTATATACCTTAAACATTTACAAGATATGTTTCCTGTAACATGCTGTAATGCTTGAAACATATATGTTTAGTGTTACAGCACATAATACTCTCCCAGACTGAGAGCCCCTTCACATCCTGTCAGGGTTTCAAAGTGAGCCGTTACCCATATACCATGGGCACACCTGTCACGCTGGCAGTTAACTTTCAAAATGAGGACATTTCCAGGAATCCCACCGTTTCACCGCCAAAGGGAAACTCCCGTGGATAAGATGAAGACCTCCCTCCCCCTTTCATGCACTGAGGAGCAAACGAGAACTCTCTCAAAAAGACGTTTGGTTCCCAAAGGCAACTTAGAATAGGGCAAGACCAACATTTCGAGTGTGTGACTTTTAATGATGGGAGATGTAGTTCACTTGTGTATGCATTTGATCAGAAATTCAAAATTATAATCTAGAAAAATTTAAGTATAGCACTAAAAACAGGTCCATTTCTGATCATTAAACTTGAACACAAATATTGAGTCTTATATAACCGTGAGAGTCCAGTATTATAATATTTATACTTTTGTACCTCAATAAACCTGGAGCAGCTGCTCTTAAAACACATCATCTAAAACATATACAGGTTGTACTTTCAGTGAAATTCAGTGAACTTGGGAACCTTTATCTCTTTATTGTACGTGCGGCACTTTAAAGCTCAATTCATTGCTCCTCTTTGAAGATACGGCATGTATGACAATGCAGTAGACTCTGTGATTTCACAACTAATGGATTACACAGAGTTTACACAGAGTCTGCTTTCCTCAGACTGTAGTTAAAAGTCTGTTGACTTACTGACAAAAGTGACGGTTCACTTATAGTTTAATTAGTTACGCTGGTAAAAGCTCAATTTCACGTCAAAAAGTGGAAAGCATATAGACTTTATTTGTACTTTATTTACTATTAAATATGCGATTGATTGTAATATTGTTTGTATATTTTGTAAATGGTTGTCTAAGCCGGCACCTAAAGACACCTTAATTCTTCTGTTTATTGATCCTAATGATAATTCAACAATCATAAGGTTCACTCAAAATTATACGTGGGTTTTACTTAATTTTTTTTATGTCAACAGGTTCCACGTAATTGGGTTTTGTTGAATTTAATTAAAATTGTTTATTTCAGTAAACTTAAGTTTTTTTTTATGTACGGTTAATTCAATGCCATTTAGTTAAATCAGTTTAACATTCTTAATTTTGTCAAAACTATTCAATTTAATTATTCTAAAATGAATATAAAAAACAAACCAAAACAAGTAATCCAGTTTAATTGGTTATTTTTATTTAGTGAAATACTATTTTTACAACATTTAAAAAACCTTTTACAAGGCTAGCCAGAAGATGGTTTTGATACATCCATGGCATGCCCAAAGTAGTTGATTTTTATTATTAAAACAACACTAATAGTTATTAGCAGGTCCTCACCCCAAGCACATGCTCTACACTTCACCACAATGGTAACCTCAAAAACATTGACATAACAAAAACTTTAAAATACCAACATAACAAAACATTTAGCATTAAAAAGTCTCTCCATTTTCTTATCTTGTTAAAAATGCATCAACTAGCACTTTATTTAAACATTTACTCTCCGAATTCAGCCCCTTTGCAAAGCATGATGGGAAGTGAAAGTCTTGTTTGATTGGGTTACTTGATTGAAACATGTTATTTCAAAATGAAAACATCAAGTTATGTCAAAGAGTAATGGTTTTAAGTCAGTTTAACATGAATCAATTACATTTGAACTAGAAACCTGATATAATTGTGTTAAATCAAGATGAATAAAAACATTTTTGAGTGTTTGATGCTGAGCAACATTCAAATATTTTGGATGTGTTGCATTATACGCATTGTTTAAACTGAGAAAATGTCTTACAAAATGATTTTGGAATAACTGTATATGGCACAGAGGCTAGAGAGCTTGTAATACTTAACAATATTGACGTTTTGAATTGGTTTTCAAGAAATCAAAAACTGAGCCACCGGCATCAGATTAAATCTGTGCGATAGGGTTAGATTAGAGTATAGATTTTCATATGACGCACACATATTGCTCTTCTCTTTCATTGCATTAATTTCAGTAAAACACGAGGAGGTCATAATCCCTCTAGTGTCTGTAATGGGCCGATGTGGTTTGTTACTATGAAAGACAGCTCCTCTTTCAAAAGCCTCGCTCAGATCAAATATCTTCTAAAGCAAGTTGATAGCACATTAAAAGCTTATAATTATTCAACAAATCTGTAATTGAGAGGCAAGGGATGAAGGGATATGTATGTGGTGTAGAGTTACAGCTCAAAAGGTGCATGGATAAATCTTCTGTTTTTAAGACTAATGCTCATGCAGGGCTAGAGGGAGTGTCTGAGAACACAGAACATTACGTAAGACCTATTTTGTTTTATTTATTTATTTATTTCATTATATATCATGGTTATATAGGCCAGTGAATCAGCAAAACCTGCTTATCTTCTGACCGTGCTGGGACAGTCTGGCCTGATGCACCCTGGGCTTTAGTGCTCTGCTCAAGGGCATAATGTCTTTTGCACTTTGCCCCCGTTTGCCCCGTGTGCAAATTAGAAAACGAAAGAAAAAAAATTGGGACCAAATCACATTAAACGTAATTAGGCTATTTGTTGATATAAGTGCTGCCCACATGGCAATGTGTTGCTCAGAAGGAAGCTATTGTTTGCCTATAGTTACTCAAAGTGAAATCATTCACATGCAGAAAAGGAAGTGCTGGTTCCTGACAAAGAAAGATATTTCAGCATTTCTTACAAGGATATATATATATATATATATATATATATATATATATATATATATATATATATATATATATATATATATATATATATATATATATATATATATATATATATATATATTTTAAATATGTGTTGTAATGGCATATTTTTATGAATGAAGGCCAGTATCACTGACACTAATGTCTCTATGAAACATTAATGACATTACATTACAGTAGAACTGAAAACTGCCCAACATTTATTAGGCTTTAAAAAATAACAACTTTTAATTTAATTGAACTTAAAACAATCTTTACATAAACCCATTATGATAAATGTTATATTTACCCATGGCCTTCCCTGTTAGACATAGTCTACACAGAAATTGAATAAAGTTATCGACACCTTTCCTAACTGCATAAATAATAAATTAAATATAGATTAATCATCATTAAAGCTACAATTTTTCTGTTCCCGTTGTTCTTTGATGAACATTAAAGGCCCCCTGAAATCAAAATGTTAGTTTTTTAGCTTTTAGACTATGTTAGCCTTAAGAATAAGCTGGTGTGTACCAAAACAATTACAAAATTCGCATTTAGGAGATATAAGCATTCAAAACGTACAGTCTCTCACTTCTGTTAAAATGAATGACATCATTGCAGACTTCATCTTCTCATCACATCTTCTACTTCTATTTTCTACATGGTGAATGGCACATAGCACGCATGCGATAGGAAACGATTCAGACAGTGTAAATATGCTTTCAGTTGAGGCGAATGAAGTCTGGTTTCACGTTAGTTTCACACACACCGCTGCAGCACAAATACACACACATAGTCTACTCTAGACCAGAGCCGTTGACTAGAGACACGAGAGCACAGAGCGGATCATGGGATCGAGTCGGTGCAGACAACAAAACTTATCACACCCATTTGAATTCTGCAGAGAATGCTGTATCTCAAAGCGATATGGAGATTATGGAGAGAAACTGTTAGAGATTAGGGGGAAACTCTGGCTTTACCAAACAGAAAGGCTCTAGTCAAACCGTGGTATTAACGAAACGCTATTGGCTGTTTCAAAAAAGGGGGAGCAGCTGCTAACAGCTTGAGCCGTTTCAAGGGAAATTACGTCAACACATTGAATAATGCTGCGCGTTTCAAGGCACTTCAGTGGGCCTTTAATGCCAGACATCATCAGTACTGCGGTCACTTTAAAGGGTTACTTCAGTGATTTAGCATTAAGCTTTGTATTTAAACTGGGTCATTTATGTAGTAGAAATGTGAAATTATTTTTGAATTTGGTGCCTTCTAGACTGAAAAAAGACAGAAAATGTATTTTTGTCTCATGTGGATGAAAGACAACAACTCCCAGAATGCACTTGCTTCGCTGCCCTACGAGGCCACTCCGTACACCGTCGTTTTGATCTTCATAGTAATACAATCATTTCGTTCAGTTAGAGAATAAACACTACAATTAAAAACTGAACGTGTCTTTTTAATTAAGTGTGAGTGAGCCGAACGAAAGTCACGGCACAGATGCAGCAGTGTCAGATTTCATTCATCACGAGAGAAGAGCAGAGCTGAGGTAACGTTAAGCGCCAGTCTGGCACGTTTTCAGATCGCATATGGAAGCTTAACTATCACAGGAATTCATAAAAAGTTGAAACACTCACTTTACTCTGCATCGCTCCGTTATTAATGTCCGTGTGGCCGTCTGTGTCTTACATTCTGTGAGTGAGATCTCTCCACTGTGGGCGGGTTGATAACATGCAGAACAGCTCCATCTAGTGGCTGTAGTCTTTGCCTCTGGCAAAAAAATCCTCAGATGACGCAAAATGAGGATATTTGCGTCATCGGATGAATTTTTCCAGAAATAAAATGCATAATTCTCTCATCTCAGGGGGATATGAGGGGGGAAAGTACCATAATTTGAATATACTACCGGGTGTCTACTGATACAAAGCCTAATGCTAAACCACTGAAGTAACCCTTTAAGAGCGGCCGCTGCTGAACATGACGCGGGTCTGACGCGCTGTCCCACGCATCTCATTTTCTCACAAGTTTTGTGAGATTTTGGCAAAATTCTCGGTGTTGTTGTTATTGTTTGTTCAAGAGCGAAAGAGATCTCGATGTGTGCACGAGACTGCCTGACTCCGACTCCCTGATCAGTGCCCTGACTACTGAACTAGGGAGCAGATTGAGACGCGCCCACACAGACAGGACACACACACACACACACAGGACATTGACATACAGCGCGTTCTTCTTGTGTCTTGTCGCGCTTAGATTGTTTAAAAGCATTTACATTAATAAGAGGGTGATCATATAATGTAACGCTGGGCAAAAATGGATGTAAAAACGGACGCTGCGTTAATTGCGTTAAATATTTTTAATGCGTTAAACTGAAAAAATGATCCGCCCGCGTTAACGCGTTAATTTGCCAAGCAAATTATACCTCTAAGTCAGGAGTAGGCAAGCTCGGTCATAGAGAGCTGATGTCCTGCAGCGTTTAGCTCCAAGCCACCACAGTATAAAAGTATGTCACCATTGTTGAGATTCATATGCTGATTCTTGATATCTGTGTGCATCTAAAAAAAAAAAAATCCCCTAAGAATGTATTAAAAAATCAGAATTGATCTGTGGCAAAGAAAGTATTGTTGGTAAACATTATTTATTAATATTTTTAGTCTTAAAATTAATATTTGTCTTCAACAATTTTTGTTTATAGCATCTTTTGATTTGAACGGATTATGTGTTTTGTTAACACTGTAACAAAAAACACAAACTCACATTAAAACCTGCCCAACTAAAGGAAACACTGCTCACCATAGTGGTGACCAAACATTTTCACTAAAACATCAAATTCTAAACCTGTTAATTCTCAATAAGAGCTTCTATAGACGTCTTTCAGGGTTGGATCCAAACTCTGCAGGACAGCGGCTCACTAGGACCGATCTTGCCTACCCCTGCTCTAAGTAGAGGAAAACAATGGTATAATTGTACAATAAGGACCAATTATGTACCAGTTATACTGTACCTTTAAAAATGTCTGTCATTCACCCAATTGATTCGTTCACACACACAGATTCATTATGAACGAAGCATAAGACTGTCTTTATGAGTGAGTCATTGAATCATTCACTCATTATGTGACCCTGGAGCACAAAACCTGTCACAAGTCTCACAGGTATATTTGTGGCAATAGCCAACAATACATGGGTCAAAATTATCAATTTTTCTTTCATGCCAAAAATCATTAAGATATTAAGAAAAGATCAAGTTCCATTAAGATATTAGGTAAATATATCGAAAATGTATTATTAGTAGTTATATGCATTGCTAAGGACTTAATTTGGACAATTTAAAAGGTGATTTTCCCAATATTTAGCTTTTTTGCACCCTCAGATTCCAGTTTTTCAAATAGTTGCATCTCGGCCAAATATCGTCCTATCCTAACAAACCATACGTCTCATGGAAAGCTTATTTATTCAGCTTTCATATGATCTATACATCTCAATTTAAAAAAGTTGACAATATATACTATCACAAAGACATAGACAAAGTAACTGGCAGTAATTTACAGTAAGCTACTCAACATTAACATCTTGTTTACTGAACTGTTGTAACATGCTATTATGTTTAACATTCATTATTATTGTATTGAGAATAAATATCAAGATGGATGCCATACAGGTTAGATGGACACATAGAAATAGAAATGGCTAAACATTTTTTAATCTAAGCACATATGCTGTGCAATAATCAAAAAAAAGTCATCAGTATTTTAACAGGTTTTCCATCCATTTGTACTGCCTTACAGATAACAGGAAAGAAAATCCTAGTTGAGGTTAGTTAATGTGAAATTGTTAGAGATGATTAGGACTGCAACGACGCATCGGCGTAAAGATGATTGATCATTATTGATCATGAAGGAGACTTGACATGAGGATGAAAGACCTGTCCTTCGTTTAACCACCTATAATCATGGAGGAAAGTGTGATTGAAGGTCTTAGTAATGCCCCATTATGAATGAACTGAATCGCCCAAGTGGAACTCAATTCAAGTGCAGATGTTTACACTAGAATGAGAAGGCTCTATTGTGAAAGAGTAAGCCCAACATGTTCCCAGGGTTATTGAGATCTCCCGGGACAGTGGGCACAGGTCCAGCATTGTGCGCTATTTGTCGTGTAATGACCGATTGAGAGTTTGATGTTATGAAAAGGCCATAAAAGCCTCTGTTGTGTTTGAACTCACCTCACACAGAGGTGAAGAATGACCCCCGCTCGGCCTCTAACACATCCTGGGAAGTTGAAATTCAGTGTGCGTGCCCTCATGGCTCTATTTTCATTTCCAGTCATCTGGATAAAGACAGAAAGAGAAGGAAACAGAGCCACAGGTCTCTCTGAGCATCTGACTACCTCTTTATCTTTGACTGCAGCCCTCTCTGACCCTCTTGACATAATACAGCCTTTGTTGCCAAAGCCGTCTGCGCAGTTCCTTATTGCACAAGAGCAACTTCAACTGTCACAGACTACAACTGACTCCAGAAGGAGCGAGTGTCTGTTTATATATCAGCAGGCAAGTGTTGTTTATTTACCCTTGTGTTAAATCGGCAGCCCACTGGAGTCATGGACCGTAGCAGTGCGAGATCCCTGAGGACTCACTGTGGTACACAAGCTGTGCAAAAACTTTCCACCTAAACACATCTGATTTATGGCTCGTATACTCAGAAAGCGGACCTCTCTACTTCCGTGCAAAGGCAAAACACACTAACTACACTTTTTCTTCTTCTTCTGTGAAATAGAGTTTCTTAAACTATGATCAGATCTGTGACGTTTTATTAGTTTCAGTGCTGGCTAATTTACTGGGTTTTGTGCTTCCGGAGTATATTCACTGTAAAAAACACAACTTGAAACAAATTGAAATTACTGATTTTGTTATGTTGGTTCAGCAAAAATCCACACACTGTAAAAAACACAACTTGGAAAAAGTTTAAATGACTGATTTTGTTATGTTGGTTCAGCAAAAACCCACACACTGTAAAAAACACAACTTGGAAAAAGTTTAAATGACTGATTTTGTTATGTTGGTTCAGCAAAAATCCACACACTGTAAAAAACACAACTTGAAAAAAGTTTAAATGACTGATTTTGTTATGTTGGTTCAGCAAAAACCCACACACTGTAAAAAACACAACTTGGAAAAAGTTGAAATGACTGATTTTGTTATGTTGGTTCAGCACAAATACACACACTGTAAAAAACACAACTTGAAACAAATTGAAATGACTGATTTTGTTATGTTGGTTCAGCACAAATACACACACTGTAAAAAACACAACTTGAAACAAATTGAAATGACTGATTTTGTTATGTTGGTTCAGCAAAAAATCCACACACTGTAAAAAACACAACTTGAAACAAGTTGAAATGACTGATTTTGTTATGTTGGTTCAGCAAAAACCCACACACTGTAAAAAACACAACTTGGAAAAAGTTGAAATGACTGATTTTGTTATGTTGGTTCAGCAAAAAATCCACACACTGTAAAAAACACAACTTGAAACAAGTTGAAATGACTGATTTTGTTATGTTGGTTCAGCAAAAACCCACACACTGTAAAAAACACAACTTGGAAAAAGTTGAAATGACTGATTTTGTTAGGTGGGTTCAGCACAAATACACACACTGTAAAAAACACAACTTGAAACAAGTTGAAATGACTGATTTTGTTATGTTGGTTCAGCAAAAAATCCACACACTGTAAAAAAACACAACTTGGAAAAAGTTGAAATGACTGATTTTGTTATGTTGGTTCAGCAAAAACCCACACACTGTAAAAAACACAACTTGAAAAAAGTTTAGCTGACTGATTTTGTTATGTTGGTTCAGCTAAAATCCACACACTGTACAAAACACAACTTGGAAAAAGTTGAAATTACTGATTTTGTTTTGTTGGTTCAGCAAAAATTCACTCTGTAAAAATCTCGTACAACAAAAAAAAACCTTAGTACTAATTTCCCCTAGCTTTTTCTTGTTGACTTATACAAACTGAAAATAAGTTTTCTGTGACACAAAAAAAAATGTTTTAGTTGAGTCAACTCTTTCTGGAGAGGTCCAACTATTCTGTAACAAATCTTTTTTGAGTTGAGCCAGCTCAACATTTTGTGTCTTTTGGAAACAGAAGTCCTTATTAAGAATGAACAGGTTCAGATGTAGATTTTTTATTGAAAATGTTTGGTCACCATTTTGGTGATGAGCGTTTCCTTGAGTTGGGCAGTTTGACTCATGGCGTTTTACGTGAGTTTGTGGTCTTTGTTAGCCTGGATGCCAGCCGAACTTAGCCCCGCCCACAACATTTTTACACGGGCAGTTCGGTCTGGACTTGATCGGTAGAGGAGTAATTATGCCTGAACAGAAACTGTTCGGACCAATGAAATTGTCAGGGCGGGCTTTAGACGATGATGGACAGATGATAAACAGTAACGTAATCATCCACGTCATCAAAGGCGCTTGGGTTGAATTTATTCTAATCCTAAACGGAGAACTTGTTCGTATATGCATTAACCTTTACTATTTCTCTCAGAAATGATGATCGTGTTGGTAAGTACTTTTTTTACAACACCGGCAAAGATCGTTTACACTCATCTTTTTCTTCTAACGTTAACTTATTCCAGCGTGCGTGCAGACAGGGTTGCCAAGTCTTTACAACAAAACCCGCCCAATTGCTAACATTCCTCAAAACTAGCCAAAAACAAGCCCAATGGCTTTCCAGGGGGGTTCTCCGGGGAAAAAAGGCATTTGGGAGGTAAAATATGTGTTATGTTGGCAGGGCTGGCAGCTAAAATTCGCATTCCTGGGTCTGTATATCACATAATTGGGGTCGCTTCAACCCGCGGACATGGCAACACAGTGCGGTTGAGTTTGACATTTGACAACTAACGTTATGCGTCGCTCCGTTGCTCTGATTGGTTGTGGGTCTATCCAATTGAGGTCTTTCCTGGTTCGGTTGAAACACGCCCCATAATCACAGCCCAACAGAGCAGTATCAGACTCAAATTCTGACTAGAATTGTGTATGACGACGTCAGGCTAGGTCTTTGTAATAGTGTTTAGCAAAACACATAATTTTGCAAAGAAAGCCATAACCAAAAATGATCAGGTGATCTAGATAAAAGCATTATAAAGGGGAGTAATTTACTTTATTCCTGATCAAAAGTGATTATTTGTGAATAATAAATTATATTTACCAACAACACTTTTATGCAACAGATCAGTCATTCTGAATTGTGGGATATTTTTAGACACTCAAACGCACAGACATCAAGAATCTCAACCATGGTGACATGTTTCATGCCACAATGCATGCTGGGAGCCATGATTTTAATACTATGTTGGCTCCCAGCATGCATTGCGGCATGAAGCATGTCACCATTGTTGAAATTCATATGGTGATTCTTGATGTCTGTGTGTGCCAAAATACTTTTTCCTTGTTATGCATTACAAAGTTTTGCTGGTAAAATATCAATAAAATTTATGAAATAAGATTAGTGATTTATTTGAGTTTGTGAGGCTGAAAACTTGATCTTCTTGGTTTCTTTCTTAGCAACTTTTCTTAGTGTTTTACTAAACACTGTTACAAAGGCCACAAACTCACACAAAGAGTCGAACTGCCCAACCAAATGAAACACTGATCCCCATAATGGCGATGATCAAAGGATTTTCAATAAAAATTCAACATCTAAACCTGTTAATTCTTAAAGCAGCACCAGGTAGGTTTTGCTCTGGGGTCCCCCTACAGTTGTGAAACAGTATTGTCCTCTACTACTGTCGTAAACTGTCATTCTTCATCAGTGGATGCATCGCACGTGCATTTGTTGACATGACAACCATGATAGCCCTGAACACTGCAGGAGTTCACATGCAGGTGTTCTGCTTGCGTCGCGTGTGAAATGTCTTCATCCCAGGTACAGTGGCATATGTTTCAGCATGTCATATGAATATAATTTCATGGGTTTTCTTTTTTTCAAACGCCAAATGATCGCGATGCTCACGTTTACAAGCCAGCGTCATTATAGTAGCCTAGTCTACTGGTTACCGTTTTACGGAATCTATATAATACTTCAATTCAATGTTTGAGTGGTAGGTAATAACCATATATTGTCAATATTATAATATCAAGCTACCCTAGATGAATCTGCAAATTTGAAAAATCAATTTGCATTATAGCTTGAGGCAAGACAAATAAACAAGTTAGGTATGTTAGGTATCCTAAAATATGATTTCTTATTTTTCTGTGCTGCTTCGGCCATGACTATAACATCCGGCAAACAAATGATAGATGGGTTCGCACGTCCAAATTTAATGAAGTGGGGGTGGTGGTGGAAGTGACGTATATGCCGTAAAGCAGTCGAATTTTGTAGTTCTTTTTGTTCTCGGGTTACTACCCGAAACCCGAAGTTTAAAAGTATGATTAAAAACGATACAGACCCCGTCAGGCTATGGCAGACGTGTCATTCAACGTATTGTAAGTCGATGTATCATCACAAGAGTCTTGAAAATATATTATGAAGGTTGAAAAGTTACCTAGTGCTGTTTTAAGAACTTCGGTTTCCAATGGACAACATTTTTTGAATTGGCTCAACTACAAAATATTTGTTACAGAATAGTTGCACCTCTCCAGAAAACAAATAATGTCAAGTTGACTCAACTAAACATTTTTTGTGTCACAGACAACTTATTTTCAGTTCGTATAAATGTTATTTACAAAAGTTTTACAAGAAAAAGCTAGGGGAAATTAGTACTCCGCACTCCTGAAAAAAGGTGGATTTTCACAGCAAGGCCACAGAAGAACCATTTTTGGGTTCCCCTATTTTTTCTTAGTATGGAGAACATTTGAAACATCTAAAGCAGAGGTTTTCAAACCTCTGGGTCGCAGAGTGGGAAGAGGTGGGTCGCGCAGTCACTTGGCTGCATTTAAATTTACGTTTCAGTGAATGACACACACACACAAGTTTAGGGTTGCACAATATACCAACGTTATAATCGCTATATTACTTGGTCAGTGCGATTTTCAAATTGCAAAGGTTGCAATTCAATTTAGAAATATATCAGCATTGTGTTTCATGAAGTGCGTGTGTGTGATAGTTTTCAGCGTCTCATGGTGAAGATACACAGGGCAACTTTTTGAGCAATGTTACTAGGCAATGTTGCCGTCAATGGGCAACCATGTAAGACACAGGGCCCATGACCGATCTAAAGTATCCAGATAGAAATGTGTTGCCCATTCCCAGTGGGAAAGTGGCCAAGCAACATTGCTTTGTAACATTGCCCAGCAACATTGCTCAAAAAAGTTGCCCCATGTATCATCACCTTCAGAGTAGCTTCATTATTAACAGGGTTTGAAATTAACACCCATCACTTACTATGTTTACTCTCTTTTACGCGCCGTCTGTGAATGTGGGACTCCTGTCTGAGACACACACGGCGCACCAGAATCAAGTTCTCTTTCGCTCCTCAACAAACAATAACACACAGAATTATGTCAAAGTGTCTGTTTTGTGAAGTATCCTCACAAGAGCAGTCGTAAATGAGTTAAATAACGTCTTAACTGCATAAATAACGATAGCAGCAGATCTTAAAGGAACAGCAGCCACTAATGCTGTCATTAATGTTAATCAGAGAACAAAGGGAACAGAGAAAACGGTAGCTTTCATATGACACTGACAGTTCCATAAACAATAAATTAACAAAAAGTTACATAAATTTTAGATGCAATATATTGACTGTTTTTGTTCTATTTCAGCAGCGAACAAACAAAGTAGCAACAGTGTGTTACTGAATGATTCAGTGTTTTAAATGAATCGGTTGAATCAAATATTCAACGACCTGTTCATAAACGACTGCCTCATTCTTGAACGAATCAGCCGTTTGAACGAATCGACTCAATGATTCACTCATTAATACCTGCCGCCACCTACTGGCAGTTTGGTTTCATGGTAAAACATTCTTTCCAACATTTCTTATTTGTATTAAAAAAAAATATTTAAAACAATCTCATAACATTATTTAACGCAGTTGTAATTTTTCAGTGTAAATTATTTAATTTGATTGGTAACAGCCCTATATTGTCTTATTCTAATTTAATGTATAGATAAAATTTAAGAATATAAAAGGAAAGCTGAAGCATATCCTATATTTAATAAGTTTAGGGGAAAAATGCCCTTTATAAAAGGTAAAAATATCATAAATATGCAGATTTAAATACGTCAAAGCTGTTCACTGAACACTATAGTGAGAATATTGCTTCAGAATAATGATATTTAACTCTGCAGATCACCCTGATAACCAGAATTTTAAGTCAGAATGTAAACTGGGCCACAGATGGTAAGCACAATTACACTAACCCAAAACTAACTTAGTTCAAATGCCACAGCCCATAATGTTTTTTTTTAAATATTTTTTATTATTATTAGAATATAGACATTAAGAGAATACATTGTTATGCAAGTACTTTTACTTTTAATACTTAAAGTACATTTAAAATAGGTACTTTTTACTTAAGTAGGGTTGTCATTGTGGTACTTCTACTTTTACTAAATATAAATATATCCCTGGGTATTTGTACTTTTACTTAAAGGTCCCATGGCATGAAATTTTCATTTTATGAGGTTTTTCAACATTAATATGAGTTCCCCTAGCCTGAATATTGTCCCCAAGTGGATAGAAATGTTGATCGGTGTAAACCCGAGTTTTGGCTGTCTCTCTCTGCCTTTGAGAAAATGACAGGCCAGACGAGCCAATCCTGAAGTCTCCTGGTTTGACGTCCAAGCAGGAACGGTTACCTCCCTTTCCTCCGCCCAGAGAATCTGGCACGCCCATGCAAACGCGAGAGAGATCATGGGTTGTGAATGAGTGAACGCTGGCAGTTTCTCAGTGTTTGGATGTACAAATGAAAACAGAAGTCTTTTTTCAGTTCCTTCTGATCTGTGATCAGTGATTTCTGATGTGTAGCTAATTATTTATTATTCGTGCACACACTGCGGCTTCTTTCTCTCTCGACAGAACGGTGTTTTCGTGTTTTCTATCTTGTGAGTCAGTGTTTTTGTACGTCCTCGTCGCGTCTATCTGTTCTAAAATGTGCATACAGTCGTTTCTGCTCAACATAGAGAGCCACATCTTTACAGATAAACCTCACACACGCCGAAGCTCCGGCTGACCGGTGGGCCTTCAACATCCCCGACCCCCAGTACTGCATCTGGCCCACAGCGGAGGCGCCTTACGCGGCGCGAGATTAAGCAGAAGGGGCGTGAGCGTATCTGGCTAGGCTAGGCTAGCCAGCTTTCCCCAAATAAACTGGATTACATTCGATTACTGCTGTTGTGTCTTTGTTTGCGCTGTGTACTCAATGCGCGTCACTGAGGCTTTTCATATGATAGGAACATGTCTAAAAATAATGCTATTATCAACACTTACTCGTAACTCGTTCATCTCGACAGCTGTAATGGTACTTTGCATGTGTTACAAAGTTGGTAATAATGATGAAGACGGACTTGACGTGACTGGGACTCGTGTTTATTCAGAACTCTCAGATACAAACACAATAAACTCGCGCTGACAGACAGCGCTCTCATAACTCATTAGTTACTATAAATAACTTTGTTAGCAATCGCTCTGTCTCCGTGATGTCCGGTTCGGGAACGAATCATTCTATTGAACCGGTTCTTTTTAGTGAACCGAATCAGTTCACCAAATCGGACTGAATCGTTCTAAACTGTTCGCGTCTCCAGTCAGCGCTGATCCATAATTTACTAAAGTTACTAACTTTCTGACATGAGTGACAGCCCCTCCGACTAGAAATAAACTAATAACCTGAAGTATATGCTGTAACTACAACAGCACTGAACTGAGACTGACAGAACTGATGTGAAGTGAACTCAGGTCTATCCGTCTCTCTGGCAGCTGCTCGTGCCTCGTAGACCTTGTTAAACCACGCCCCCTCCGCTCATTTAAAATGCAAAGATGTCAGCCAATCACAACAGTGGGCGTTTTTACTGAAGTCTCACAGCAGACACGCCTCTTGAAGCAGGGCAGTCAGCCACAGGGCAAACAGCAGTATAGAAAAAATGCCTTTTATTTCTAAATTATGACATTTTATGATGTAAAAATCATACTAACAATATAAGTACACCTCAGGAAACATTATAAAATAATAGAAAAATGCCATGCCATGGGACCTTTAAGTACTGAAATTCAGTACTTCCTCCACCACTGGGTTAATATGACATTTATTAAAATGGGTTTATTTGAGGATTTTTTTTTAAGTTTACTTAAATTAAAAGTTATTTTTTAAAAGCCTAATAAATGTTGAAATTGATATAGCTTTCAGTTATACTGTAATGTTGAATGTCTCATTAATGTTTAAAAAAAATCACGTTCATAGAGTCATTAGTAGATGAAGAAATGAAACCATATTAGTATTGAAATTTTTTTTATATTCTATTTTTTTGTCATATCAAAATTTTGGTTAAGATTAAGCTTACAGTAGACTGCTTTTTCATTCGTTTAAACGTATGTCTGTGTAAATCAGTTGAGGCAGCAGAAACTACTCGGTTACTCTTCACATTATTTCAACATAGCCATTAGGCGTTATTTTAAAAATCAAAATTATAAAAATGTTAATAATGTACCCTAAGTTTGTATTGCAATTAAAGTTGTATGTCATTCATACTATGAAAAGGAAAATAAAAAAAGCTCTAAAGAGAATTAACGCCTCCCACCCTCACAAACGCATTCATGCTTTAAAATTATTTTGGTGGGTCTTGAAATAGATTATACTTGACTAGGTGGGTCCTGCGATGGAAAAGTTTGGGAACCCCTGATCTAAAGAAGCTAAACATCTAATGGAAATATAGATGCCAATGAAGAACTTTTATTTTTAAGAGGGCTGTGTAGGAAGGAGGAAGAACTACTCCTGTAGAAAAGCCCATAGTGAATCACTCGATCTCAAATTTATCCGGAAAGTTAATTAATCAAAGACTCGGGTTAATGTTTAAAGGCAGTTTGTGTTGGAGTTTAATTGGAACTGGGCTGGGTTGAGTGTTAAGAAAACTATGAGTTTAATCATTTCTATACTATGCCAGCAATAATGAGTCATATACCGACAGCACTGGTCGTTTGGTGAAAATAACATCAAGAATCTATAGGCCGTCTGATATGATACGAGATTAACAGCAAGTGGAACCCGCATTTAATTTCACACATTTGTTGTATAAAATATAAAGAGTTTGACTGGTGGTTCAACTTAATGGGATAGTTTTCATTTTTGTCAGCCAAACCCCTTTGACAAAAATACTTGTAGTAGGGGAGACCGGGGAGGGTGGTAACATGGGATTAGAAGTAACACTGTACAATTTGGAAAAGAGCTGTGGTAATGCAATCAATATCCTACTTCACTACTTCATACTTCTTTTTGAGATTTTTGATGATTTGCATTTATGCTAACTTCAAACCCACATGCTGTTTGGGGTGGGGATAGTTGTAACCATAGATATGTATACGTAGATGCCCCATTAGCGACTGTTTAGCCGTCCGTCCGCCATTTTCGAACAGTCAAAGCTGGACTTGAACGCGTTTTGTGAATATTTGAATGTTGCCTGTGCGTCTGCAACCGTAGTTATACACAACCATGTATGAAATGAATATCTATACATCAATAGACTGAAGCAGATGAGTTAGGATTTTGTTTATCATTAATGGTATAATGCTGCATATGCTAAATATATTGGTTAAAGATCTTTACATTTTCTTAATATTGACCATTAGAGAACCCTACAGACACATTGCTCAGCTTTTAATGAACATAGCGAACTAATTATAAACAATTTAATTGGAAAAAACTCATAAACCATCAACCAATCAGCCATCAAAATCAATTATAAAAAATAGTAATACATTAGCTAGTAATGTGTTTAATAAACATCAATATAGCCTATTTATTCAACCCATGTTTTAACCACTTTAGCTCTGCATTTTCTGAATTTTCTTGATATCTCCTTCCAAAAAAAAAGTTATTGAGATTAATCTGTCCAGAATATCTAATACTCCTACTCATCTGCATTGACTTTCCATAGCCGCTGGGAAATCGACCCAGTGAATTTTAAAGGGATTTTGTAAAGAGAGATCTCGGGCTCTGATTGGTCTAGAACATAGACAGTAAAAGGTCTAGAAGAAGCTTTTTTGACATATGACGAAATGCGCGATGACGTCAGCAAAAAATTGAAGCTTACAAAGACGATCAAAACTAAGGATAATAAGAGTATTGGTCTGCATCACATGTATTGATCTGGACATCGGTGACACATTACAGTGTGGTTTGGCCATGCATGCTCACAGACATCTGAAAATGGTCTCATTTTGATTAAACAACCTAAGGAACGAGCTGATATAGCGTTTGAGGCTAGTATAGCTACACAAGGCAGTAACAGTTAGTGATCCGAACAGGAATATGACTCATGTGTTTGCTTGTTCAAAGGAGTAATTTCCATCTTCGTGATTCTTTTGATTATAACATTACTGTTAAGTGTTGGATCAGTGAAATAATGACCGATTTCAAAACAATGCATCATAACGCTTCGAAGCTTCACGATGCATTGTTTTGAAATCGGTCATCACTATATAAGTCGTTATTTATTTATTTTTGCGTACAAAAACTATTCTCGTCGTTTCATAAAGTTATTGTAGAACCACTGTAGTGAGATGGACTTTGTAACGACGTCTTTAGTGCCTTTTAAGGGTCTTGAGAGTGTAAAGTGCCATTGTGCCAATGGAGGCCTTTCAGAGCCATCAGATTTACACTAAAATATCTTCATTTGTGTTCTGAAGGTCTTACGGGTGTCGAACGACATGAGGGTAAGTAATTAATGACAGAATTTTCATTTTTGGGTGAACTAACCCTTTAAGAACAGGGAAAATTATAAATTATGAGTCAAAATAAATTATTATACATTTATTTAAAATATGAAAACGCAAACCAACACATTGTCACCTGTGAAAGGGGGTCCAATTTCTTCGGGAATTTAAATCGCGCTGGGCTTTACAGAGGCTGTTGTTTTTTATGCGAGTGATGATTGACAGCATCTGAAGTGTTGACGTGTGTTGACCGTTCTAAAATGGCGGTGCGTCGACGTGCCTGGAGCGGTCGAATGGGGAATCTACGTATATCTATGGTTGTAACAGTTTATTAAAAATGTTACAACCAACCCCTATGATGATTCCAATGAGTTCAATTATCAATCACATCCTGTGTTGAGGCAAAGCCACGTGAGTTTTTTTGTTGCGTATTTATTCAGTAAATGTGTTTCCATCATAGTTTATGTGCATCTTCTTACCAGCTAAAAATGATCTGCCTCAATTGAACGCACAAGTTTTTTGTGCACATTATTAGAATTTATGCGCATCATGATGTTTCCATCCAGCGTTTTTTATGCAATATCTCAAAATTCACATAAAAATAGGTGGATAATGGAAACATCTAGTGACTGAACCCTTATGTGACAGGAATATTTACACTTACATTTAAAATTCTAAAACAAATATGATACAATGTTTTTTTGTAAGTTTAAATTGTTCATGGTGTTCAAACCCGTTTTTTCTTTGTTCTTGATTGATGTTTATGCAAAAATTGGATGGTGTGCATGTTATTCCAGCAAATTACCTCTCAGTGTTACATCTATCTCTGGCTAGGGGGAATTTGCATGTTTACTTCAAAAAACATTTATTATTTAGTAAGTAAGTTTTATTTAGATTTTTTATTTTAATATTATTTAGCCCATTTGTTTAATTTGGAATGATTTAATTATAGTTTAATGAATTGCTTGTCATCAACTTACAAACCCCCTGCAATTCCCTCATGAACCCTCAGGCATTCCCGAAACCCCGGGATAGTTACCCAATACACCCAATGTCAAGTCTCTCAACCTCACGTTGTTTTAAACCTGTATGACTTCTTTCTTCCTTGGAGCACAAAAGAAGATATTTTTTACAGTTGTCCACTATGTCCTGTCACAGATATTGGTGGATATTGGAATGTCTCCAAAAGCTGTTAAATGGTTTGACAACTATTTGAATGGCAGAACACAAAGTGTTTATGTTGATGGTGTGTCCTCAGACTCATTACTTATACAAAATGGTGTCCCCCAGGGGTCCATTTTGGGTCCCATTTTATTTACTGTTTATATAAATGATTTGTGTCAGAATGTAACAAAAGCAAAGTGTCATTATTATGTGGATGATACCGTTTTGTTTTGTTCTGCCCCATCCTTGGCAAATGCCATAGAATATCTGCAATTTGCTTTTAAAATTATTCAGAAGAATCTTCATAAATTGCGACTTGTACTAAACGCAGATAAAACTAAAATTATGTGTTTTTCTAAATCAAGGAAAACAGAAGATGCTTGTCAAATTGTTACAGTCTAGATGAGAAAGTAAGTCTATAAATATCTTGGTTTCCTTTTAGAAGAAAATGTGTCTTTTAAACAGCATATAGAGTGTTTAACAAAAAAAACGTTTGGTTCTATTATAGAAACAAGGGCTGTTTCTCTTTTAGTACGAGAAAAAGACAAAATTTTTGACAATGCTGGATTATGGTGATTTTTATACATACATGCTTGCAAATCAATCTTCTTTGAAAAGGCTGGATTCAGTATATCATGCGGCACTAAGATTTGTAACTAATTCAAATTTTCGTACTCAACACTGTAGCTTGTATGAGAGTGTTGGTTGGCCATCTTTGCGCAATCGCAGGCTGGAGCACTGGTATATTTTTTTCTTTTTAAGGCCATACTTTGGAAACTGCCTCCTTACTTATGTTCTCTTCTGATTCCAAAAGTCACAACCAGGAAATGTAATCTTAGATCACATGGGCAAATCATGTACGATATCCCACAAACGTGAACTGTTTTCGGTGAAAGTGCCTTTAAAGTTTTTGCACCTTTTTCCTGGTGTAAATTGCTGAAACAGCTCAAATTTGAGTATCTACCGACAATAACACAGTTTAAAACTATAGGATAAAGGATTATTATTAGTAATAAATGCACATGTGATGTTTTTGAGCGCTGCTGGTGATTATGTTGACATGATGTTAAATTGCTAAATGTCTTCTTTGGTTAAAAGTGTGATTATGTATTTATTTATTTAATTTTTTTTCTTCTGTCTTGGCCAGGACTCCCTTGAAAAAGAGATTTTGAATCTCAATGGGATTATTTCCTGGTAAAATAAAGGATAATGAGGTTTGGAGCAACAAGAGGGTGAGTAAATGATTTTTCAACTAGTCGCACATCTCAGCAGTGTTGGATCGAGGCTGAAGCCTGTGTGAAGGTGGAGCACAGAAAGTGAGAAAGAGCTGTTCGCACCTCTGTGGTCTTTAGAGGCAGGAGTTGATCCAGAGAGCAGGGTCATGGAGCCAGGCCAGTCGCTGCCAACAATGACAACTTCCAGGATTGAACTGGAATCACTAGTCTCTAAATGTCTTTTGCACTTTGCCCCCCATCTTTGTGTGGGCAAATAAAGGAAAGAAAGAGAGAAATGCCAGAGGAAATCATATTAGAGGTAATGAGGCTGTTTGTTGACACAAGGGCTGCCCACATGGCAGAGCGTTGCTCAGAGGGGAACTATTGTTTGCCTAGTTATTCAAAGTTAAATCATTCATAGCAGACTGTCCCTGAATGCATAAAGGGAAGTGCTGGTTCCTGCTAACTGCTAAGTAAAGAAAAGATATTCGATTCACAACACACACACACACACACACACAGTTGAGTCTTTTATAACACAATATCTTCCTTTGCAAGAAATTGCTTAAATAAATACAGAAAAACAGCATTATTGTGAATATTACATTTTAAAATAACTATTTTATTTGTGTGCCGAAAGAAAATCTCAGTAAAACAAGCAGCTGTGAAAATTTGTTTTTGCTAGATGAGAAGTTTATCTATGTATCATTTTTCTACTCTTATTTTGTGATTATTTTAATTCCCTTTTCTGTGTAAAGCACTTGAAATGAAATGTGCTGTATGCATAAACTTGCCTTGCCTTGTTTTCTATTTAAATATATTTTAAAATATATTGTCACACGATCCTTCAGAATTTTAATACGCTGATTTATTGCTCAAAAACATTTTGTATTATCATCGATGTTAAAAACGGTTGTGCTGCTTAATATTTTTGTGGTAACATTATAATGGCCGGTTTCACAAACAAGGCTGTTCACCCAAAAATGAAAATAATGTAATTTATTCCTCACCCGCATGCCGTTCCACACCCGTTAGACCTCCGTTCATCTTCGAAACACAAATGAAGATATTTGTGTTGAAATCTGAAGGCTCAGTGAGGCCTCCATAGGCATCAATGAAATGTACACTTTCAAGATCCAATAATGAACTAAAAACATATTTAAATCAGTCCGTGTGAGTACAGTGGTTCGATATTAAAATTATAAAGCGACGATAATATTTTTGGTGCGCCAAAAAAACTAAATAACGACTTATATAGTGATAACCGATTTCAAAACACTGATTCATGAAGCTTCGGAGCGTATCGAATCAGTGAGTCGATTCAGTGGTTCGGATCGCATGCCAAACTGCTGAATTGACTTCAGCGCTCCGAATCACGGAATCGACTCGCTGATTCGATACACTCCGAAGCTTCATGAATCAGTGTTTTGAAATCGGTAATCACTTTATAAGTCGTTATTTCATTTTTTGGGCGCACCAAAAATATTATCGTCGCTTTATAATATTAATATTGAACCACTGTACTCACATGGACTCATTTAAATATGTTTTTAGTTCATTAATGGATCTTGAGAGTGTAAATTGCTTTGAAGTCTCACTGAGCCTTCAGATTTTCAACAAAATATTCATTTGTGTTCCGAAGATGAACGGATGGAGCTCTTACGGGTGTGGAACGGCATGAGGGTGACGAATAAATTAGTTTCAATTTTGGGTGAACTACCCTTTTAAAATGGATGTTTGAGCTGTTTTAACTGAATGCAACTTGCACTGAGTTTATCTTAAAATATGTCAATGCCATTGTTTTGTCTCGAGATGTTCATCAATAATGATTTTTTGAATGAAGTCACGTTTAAAAATGCTTAATCCTGGCTTAATCTAAACCCTGTCTGTGAAACCGGACCCAAATGTATTTACAGTCACTTTTGATCAGTTTAACGCATCCTTGCTAAATAAAAGTATTAATTTAATTAAAAAACGAACTTTAATATTATATATATATATATATATATTAATATATAATTACTTTTAATTTTAATATACACATCATAAAAGTGAACATTAATTACTTTTGGCATTTGTTTTGACAAAACATAAGAAGATGCAAATCAGGTTAGATTAGATGGACAGATGAGAGAAAGATAAATGGCTCTCATTTATTTTGATCCTCACACAAATAGAAAGTGCTGTGCAATCATAAACTCTGCATCAGTTTTATCCCACCACCTTCTTGCAGACAAATGAAAGACTATATGAGTTAATGTGAAATCATTGGTGATGATTGATCATTATTGATCACAGAGATTGATATAAGATGAGTGACCAGTGATTTAACCTCACAAGGGCAGAGTTTGTCCTTTAGCGTTGTAGGCTCAGTCATGATTGACTTTGATCCGTTATCACAAAAGCCAAGCCATACATTCATATAGTGTCTGACTCTTTACCTATAGATGTTGCTTAAGCTAGTGCTGTTGCTCCACCTGCAGGCCTCGCACATAAACTCTAACCTCAGGGAACTTTGACGCCTATAGACATTCAGTCAAATACCCACAGATTGCATAGAAATGCCAAGGATTTGATTTATTTGTGTGCCACATTTTCCTCCTTTTAATTTGTCTACCATACAGTGATCTATATCTAACCCAGTCTAACTATCCAAAATATATCCACAGCTTCTACAATATTCATAAAGAGTCACATAATGAGCTGTTGTGTGCTGTACAGCCAACGAGTCATTTAAATTGGCAGACGAAAATAGCGCGGTACATGGGCCTAACCCTTGAATTCACCCTTAGATTAATCCACAAGCACAGCATTCATGAGCTGGAGCTGCTGCAGATGAGAATGTGCCTGTCTGTTGGTTAATTGATGACTGAGGTATATGGGTGAGTCAGACACAGGCCAGTGTTTTTACTGAAGTGGATTAGGGAGTACACTAGCTAATTACAGTAATACGATTACACAACGACAGCTGGACCACTGCCACCATCCTGCAGCCCCATCCCACCCACAGTGCAGTTCGGTACACCTTAAACACCAGCGGGATCTCTGAACAGCTCCCTTAAAGAGACAGTTCACCCCAAAAATGAACATTTTGACCTCATTTTTTAACACATCATGCTGACTTGATTATGCTTTCAGGTGTTGATTTCTGAGTCATTCTTGTCGAGCAACCTGGTTAGTTGTAACAAGCATGATTTAACACTTTCCACACATGCCAGGATGACGAAACTTAGTGTATTTACTAGTTGCCATATCAACATTATTTAGGGGAAAAATAGCGCCAAAATTAAAAAAAAATCTTTGGAAGATGAACATTTATTTAACCATAGCAAAAGTACATTTCTTACTTAAAGGGTTAGTTCACCCAAAAATGAAAATTCTGTCATTAATGACTTACCCTCATGTCGTTCGACACCCGTAAGACCTCCTTTTATCATCGGAACAGAAATGACGATATTTTAGTTGAAATCTGATGGCTCTGAAAGGCCTCCATTGGCTCAATGGCACGGTTCACTATCAAGACCCTTAAAAGGTATTAAAGACGTCGTTACAAAGTCCATCTCACTACAGTGGTTCTAAAATAACTTTATGAATCGGTGAGAATAGTTTTTGTGCGCAAAAAAACCCTAAATAACGACTTGCATAGTGATGACGATTTCAAAACACGGCCTCATGAAGCTTCGAAGCGTTATGAATCAGTGAGTCGAATCATGATTCGGATTGCGTGTCAAACCGCCAAACTGCTGAAATTTGGCGATTCAAACTGCTGAATCGACTCACTGATTCATAACGCTTCTAAGCTTCATGATGCCGTGTTTTGAAATCGTCATCACTATGTAAGTCGTTATTTAGGGGATTTTTTGCGCACAAAAACTATTATCGCCGATTCATAAAGTTATTTTAGAGCCACTGTAGTGAGATGGACTTTGTAACAATGTCTTTAGTGCCTTTTAAGGGTCTTGAGAGTGAACCGTGCCATTGTGTCAATGGAGGCCTTTCAGAGCCATTAGATTTCAATTAAATTATCTTCATTTCTGTTCTGAAGATGAACGGAGGTCTGACGGGTGTCCAACGACATGAGGGTAAGTAATTAATGACATAATTTTCATTTTTGGGTGAACTAACCCTTTAAGTTTATTTTTCATCTCTATTTTTTGTGCTTATTTAAAATAAGACAAGCCTGATATTATTGTTATCTTATATCTGTTATTTAACAGTTGAGATCGTTCTTTAACGCTGATCAAACAGCAGAAGACACGAGCCGGGGTTAAATCCCAGTTGAGCAGGTGGGGCATGTTGTCATAATGAGCCCCTATTAGAACTATGATATTATATTCTATACTTTTATGAATTCTTTTGAGAAACCATGAGAAAAGGGTGAATAATGACAGAGTCAATGTTCAGAAATTGTTCATTATTATTATGTTTTTAACTATGCTGTCATTTGGTCGTTACAATGTACCCCATGGGCATGTTGTCACATTTCACTTCCATTCTTTTGGGGGTAAATCAAGAAAAAAGTATACACTGTATTAATGAAACAAAACCACATAATTGTACTAGACGTGTGAAATTAATGCAGGAAAAAATAAATACTCTGAACCCCAAGTGGATTTACACAAACTGGGACAGTCAAAAAGCGTGAGGTTGTGCCCCGCTCCCCCCTAATTGGGATCAGATTAGCTGACTCCCCTAGCCTGGATGCCAGCCGAATTTAGCCTCGCCCACAAAATGTTTTGCTCGGGCAATTCGGTCTGGACTCGCTCCATAGAGGAGGAATTATGCCCGAACAGAAACTGTTCGGACCAATGAAATTGTCAGGGCGGGCTTTATACGATGATGGACAGATGATCAACAGTAACGTAATCATCGACGTCATCGAAGGCTCTTGGGTTGAATTTGCTCTTATCCTAAACGGAGAACTTGTTCGTATATGCGTTCACCTTTACTATTTCTCTCAGAAACGATGATCGTGTTGGTAAGTACTCTGTGTATCCTTAAATTATTTTATTACTGCCAAAGATCTTATTACTACTCAAAACTATAGCCCAAAACTATAACTTTCCGGGGGGTTCTCCGGAAAAAAATGGCGTTTGGTTGGCAAAATATGTTATTTTGGCTAGGTTGCCTGCTAAAATTCGCATTCCTGGGTTTATATAATCACATAATTGGGGTCGCTTCAACCCTCGGACATGGAGAAAAACACGGACTTGGCAACAGTGCAGTTGAGTTCTGTTGACATTTGCCAACTAATGTCCGTTGCTCTGATTGGTTGTGGGTCTATCCAATTGAGGTCTTTCCTGGCTCGGTTGAAACACGCCCCATAATCAAAGCTCAATGGAGCGGTACCAGACTCATATTCTGACTAGAATTGAGTATGGCCACGCCAGGCTATGACTCCCCCTGAACCTTTGTTTAAATTTTAACAACATTAAAGGGTTAGTTCACCCAAAAATGAAAATAATGTCACTTATTATTCACCCTCATGCCGTTCCACACCCGTAAGGCCTCTATCAAGATCCATTAATGTACTAAAAACATATTTAAATCAGTTCATGCGAGTACAGTGGTTCAATATTAATATTATAAAGCGACGGAAATATTTTTGGTGAGCCAAAAAAACTAAATAACGACTTATATAGTGATGGCCGATTTCAAAACACTGATTCATGAAGCTTTGGAGCGTATTGGATCAGCGAGTCGGTCTTCAAGGTCTTACGGATGTGGAACGGCATGAGGGTGAGTAATAAATGACATTATTTTCATGTTTGGGTGAACTAACCCTTTAAGGATCTAGTTGTCACGGTGGTTGCAAGAAGGCAGACACAGACAAAAATAATAAATCCAAAACCCAGGTTTAATGGTAATAGAAGCAAACAGACAATCGGGCAGCAACACACACTTACTGAGTGAGACGGTGAACGGACAAGGAGGAGTGACTGAAAAGGAAGAACTTATATAGGAACACAAACAAGGTGTAACAGGCTTCATTGTGATTTATCTTATCATTGTTTTTGTGTACATTTTTGACATTTCTGTCAGTGTTTAAATAGGTTTACGTTCTGCATTTTCTGTCTTAATAAGTAGCATAGGGACTTTTATTTTGACGGGTGCTGTAGTCTACAGAGTGATACGGATGAAAATAGTGAGAGCTCGCGGTTGATCGGAGTGTTTAGGCAGATATAAAGTTTGCAGTTTATTAAGCACCCCCGGAAAAGGCATAAGGTGTGTATGTGCTTGTTTGCTGTCATTTGTATTTTTGTGTATTTCGCTGTATGTTAATGATAATGCTATGGAGAGAGAGTTTGTGTACGAGGCGTTAATGCGCACTTCTTTGCTTTATTTGTTCAGCTCTACCAGTGATTTTTTTGGATATCAAACGGTTTCAATAAACTCCATGAAACATCAGTAAAGTCTGGCCATCATTCGGACGGGGTCAGCTACACAAGGTAAGGAGCAAACACAGCCACTGTTGCCAACAAATTTTCAGGGGAAGTTGCTAAAGGCAGATCGAGTTGTTGCTAAATGACGTTGTGACGTCATTGCGCTATGACGTCATTACGTAATCGCAAGGCAAAACTACGCCATAACGCGTAGATATTATTTGAAATGCTCATTTAGATTTGTCTGTAAAATAAAGCAATGTGTTAGTTAATATGTACGGATCGAGCCCCACACATGACGTGCAAGAAAAAATTGCAACGCGCAAAATTTACAAATTTGTTCCCTGAATTTGCTAAACCGTCCACACGATTTACTCATTTGTTCCCTCGATTTATAAATCGCGTGCACAATTTAGCCTACTAGTTTTTTTCCTGCATGTCATATGCAGGGCTCTGTAAATATGCTACCTAAATGATCTTCCGGTTTTTACAGCGATTTCCACATTTCCACAGCGATCTTAAAGGTCCCGTTTTTCGTGTTTTTTTGAAGCTTTGATTGTGTTTACAGTGTGCAATATAACGTGTTCATGTTTCGCGTGTAAAAAAACACAGTATTTTTCACACAATTTACTTATCTGTATACTGCTGTTTTCACTGTCCTCAAAACGGCTTGAAAGATTTCCCTGTTCTATGAAGTCCCTCCTTCAGAAACACGTAACGAGTTCTGATTGTGCCAGCGGTTCCCGTGTTGTGATTCGACAGTAGCTTAGCGCACGCAGAGCGCACGTTACCGGAAAGGTCACGCCTCTTACCATAACGGGGAGATGCATGCGCTCAATGATCTCTAAGTACAGCGTCCCTGGGAAAGCCAAACAAAGGTGACTTGACTCCGGGATGAAAATAACAGCGTCTCGACGACATAGCAACAAACAAACTATACGAACGCAACCGAACGCAACACTTCCTATTCTCCACGCGGGAGCAACAAGACCACGGCCCCTTTTTCGCGTGTTCTTGTGGGCGGAGGTTAGTCGACATGCTGCTCTACTGATGTAATTAAAGCAGGAAATACCAGGATGTAGTCCAAACCAGCCGTTCGCTGTAGGCTTTGAAAGGGAACTTCTGTTAAATAAAATATCTCGCTTGGCATTGAACTTTGAGCTTTATAATTTTACAGGTATTATTTATGCTCTAACAGCAACATTACACACTAACTAAAGTTTGAAAAATGGGATCACGAAGAACAGGACCTTTAAGGAATTATGAATGAACCGCTTGGCCTATTGAGCTAGCTTGTACGTGTGTAGTTTGGATTAGAGTCATTTTCCAGAAGTTGCTAAAAGTTGCCAAATAAATTAAAAAAATTGCTAAATTTGTTGCTAGGTGCTTTTAGAAAAAAAAGTTGCTAAGGTAGTCTGAAAAGTTGCTAAATCTAGCAAACAAAATTGCTAAGTTGGCAACACTGAACACAGCTGAACAAAATGAACTAATAATGAAGGTAACCATGGTAACAAAGGAGTGGCGGGAAACTGAACAAAAGAGCACATGACTAATCAGAACACAAACACGTGACACTAGTACTTTCATCCCCACTTTTATTTTACCATTTAAAATCTATTTTGCATTTTTTTTTACCTCCAAATCAGTGAGAAAATTCCAGAAAAACTGTAAATTTCATCTACACTCTAAAAAAAATCAGTAAAAATGGGGCACAATGTGCAGTATTAATTTGACTGAATTTTCCGTACACTAAAAAATGCTTGGTTAAAAACAACCCAAGTTGGGTTGAAAATGGACAAACCCAGCAATTGGGTTGTTTTAAGCAAACATTTAACCCAACCGCTAGTTAAAACAACCCATTCACTGGGTTAAAGCAACCCATTTTCTGGGTTAAAACAACCCAATTGCAACCCAGCGTTCATTTTTTCATCTGTATTTTGATTCATTACGTTGTGTTTTAGGGTTAACGAAAATGTCCGTAAAATTACTGGATAATGTCCTGGTAATTTTCTGCCATTACATTATCCGTTTTTTATGGGGTTTATTTTTTTTTACAGTGTACCTGATCACAACCAAAGCATCCCTTCACATTTTCCCTACCGCTTCTGTTTTTGTTTCTCTTTTCTTGTGTGGCCCGTTTTTCTTTCTGCTGCAAATGTCTTTGAGTGGACCTCAGAGACTTGAGAGCGGACGTCCCATCAGGAAGCGCTCCTTGTAAGCGGTCTTTTCACGCTGAGGGTCCTTCCGTTAACATTGACAGCATCTGCTGCGCTCAACAGTCCAACAGTAACTCAGTGTTAGTGTGACATTGAGTCTAAGATCAGATCTGTAGGCTTAAGATAGGAATGGTTTGGTGTTAAGAGTATTCTTATGGGGCTCTTCCTCAGTCATCATCTGTACGTTGGGTCACCATATGGATTCACACTGTTTCATAAGTTACTGCTGCCATCTGCAGATTAAAGGCTGCACTTATTCATGTCATCTGTTCCCCAATGACAATCAGTACACAAACACACACACACACACACCACAGGGAAATAATAGAACATGTCAGAATGTGCCGCAGGGTCACAGCAGAGATAAGTCCAAAAAGCCTGCTTCCGATAACAGGATGTAGGAGTGTATATACCAAATCCAGCAGAGCTAGTGTTCTCAAATCCTACTGACTCACTCAGTCCAAACATTGCAGTGGTATTAGTTTCCAGCATCATTTTTCCATTTCAGTTCCAACATTAGGATATTTCACTTCTACATGTAATAAGATTCAGAATAAATCTCTTCGGAGGTCAAACATTCCTGCAGTATCAAGTCAACTTTATTTATATAGCATGTTGTTTCTAAGCAGCTTCACAGTGTTAAACAGGAAAATAATGCAACAGAATTTTATTCAGCCGTTCCGGAGAAAACGGTGATGTCATCAGATTATTTCAACTATCACTTGGGAGAAACCAGGCTCAGTCGGGGTGCCAGTTCTCCTCTGGCCAATTAACAAACAGCGTATGATTATTATTCGGGCAACTTTACAGGTCAGAGGTCATAATAGATCGGAATATTCAAAAGATCGGAGTCATCATGCCGGAGACAGGTTTATTGAGGATGACATATCGATTAATCAATTATTAAATAGGAATAATCTAAAGATCGGAGTCATCATGCCGGAGACGGGTTTATTGAGGATGATGTATCGATTAATCAATTATTAAATAGGAATAATCTAAAGATCGGAGTCATCATGCCGGAGACGGGCTTATTGAGGATGATGTATCGATTAATCAATTATTTAATAAGAATATTCGAACGATCGGAGTCATCATGCAGGAGACGGGTTTATTGAGGATGACGTATCGATTAATCAATAATTAAATAAGAATATTCGAACGATCAGAGTCATCACGCCGGAGACGGGTTTATTGAGGAGGACGTATCGATTAATCAATGATTAAATAGGAATATTCGAATGATCGGAGTCATCACACCGGAGACGGGTTTATTGAGGAGGACGTATCGATTAATCAATGATTAAATAGGAATATTCGAATGATCGGAGTCATCACACCGGAGACGGGTTTATTGAGGATGATGTATCGATTAATCAATTATTAAATAAGAATATTCGAACGATCGGAGTCATCACACCGGAGACGGGTTTATTGAGGATGACGTATCGATTAATCAATTATTAAATAAGAATATTCGAACGATCGGAGTCATCATGCCGGAGACGGGTTTATTGAGGATGACGTATCGATTAATCAATTATTAAATAGGAATATTCGAACGATCAGAGTCATCACGCCGGAGACGGGTTTATTGAGGATGACGTATCGATTAATCAATTATTAAATAGGAATATTCGAACGATCAGAGTCATCACGCCGGAGACGGGTTTATTGAGGATGACGTATCGATTAATCAATTATTAAATAGGAACATTCGAACGATCAGAGTCATCGCGCCGGAGACGGGTTTATTGAGGAGGACGTATCGATTAATCAATTATTAAATAGGAATATTCGAATGATCGGAGTCATCACGCCGGAGACGGGTTTATTGAGGAGGACGTATCGATTTAACAATTATTAAATAGGTATATTCGAATGATCGGAGTCATCACACCGCAGACGGGTTTATTGAGGAGGACGTATCGATTTAACAATTATTAAATAGGAATATTCGAACGATCAGAGTCATCACGCCGGAGACGGGTTTATTGAGGATGATGTATCGATTAATCAATTATTAAATAGGAATATTCGAACGATCAGAGTCATCACGGCGGAGACGGGTTTATTGAGGAGGACGTATCGATTAATCAATTATTAAATAGGAATATTCGAACGATCAGAGTCATCGCGCCGGAGACGGGTTTATTGAGGAGGACGTATCGATTTAACAATTATTAAATAGGAATATTCGAATGATCGGAGTCATCACACTGGAGACGGGTTTATTGAGGATGATGTATCGATTAATCAATTATTAAATAGGAATATTCGAACGATCAGAGTCATCACGCCGGAGACGGGTTTATTGAGGATGACGTATCGATTAATCAATTATTAAATAGGAATATTCGAATGATCGGAGTCATCACGCCAGAGACGGGTTTATTGAGGATGACATGTCGATTAATCAATTATTAAATAGGAATATTATAACGATCAGAGTCATCACGCCGGAGACAGATTTATTGAGGATGACGTATCGATTAATCAATTATTAAATAGGAATATTCGAATGATCGGAGTCATCACGCCGGAGACGGGTTTATTGAGGATGACATGTCGATTAATCAATTATTAAATAGGAATATTAGAATGATCGGAGTCATCACACCGGAGACGGGTTTATTGAGGATGACGTATCGATTAATCAATTATTAAATAGGAATATTCGAACGATCAGAGTCATCACGGCGGAGACGGGTTTATTGAGGATGACGTATCGATTAATCAATTATTAAATAGGAATATTCGAACGATCAGAGTCATCGCGCCGGAGACGGGTTTATTGAGGATGACGTATCGATTTAACAATTATTAAATAGGAATATTCGAATGATCGGAGTCATCACACCGGAGACGGGTTTATTGAGGAGGACGTGTCGATGAGGCAATTTCAGGGGGAGTCTAATTAACACGGTCTCTGCAGACATTTCAGGGTCATGTGTTGGTCATGTCCACCATCTGATCTAGATACGGCCCGGATCCGGCTGACTGCAGTAAACCTCGGGATAAAACAGAGAGACTATCATTAGCGTAGATGAGTCATTCCACGAAACCAGCAGAATTTGAGTCCCTCTGACCTTTTTAAGTGTATTTTATCTATTGGGTCACCAAGATCTATTTTTAAAAGCTTTTTGTATAAATTGAAATGTCTCCTTTAATAAAGTTTAAAAAACATGACATAAATTTTATCTTTATATAAGAAATTATCTTGTTTTTTCAGTTGATACCACCTATTTTGTCACGTCCCTCATGGCCTTCTATGAAAGTGTACTTGGGATATGAATAATAAAATTAGAAAAAAGTCCATACATTTTGCCAGTGCCATAAATATCTATCTTAGCTTTTTAGCTGGTAAGGTTTTTTTTCTAAGCAAATATATGATTATTCATTAAAATTACATTATTTAGTTCCGTACCTCAGTAACCCCTCAACCCCGTTACACACATCATTCTCCCCCCATAAAAATAATGAATTGATCCTTACGTGACATCAACAACTGGAAGTGACATCATAGAAGTCTTTTGAACAACACTGTGTGCAGACACAGGTAAATTACCACCTTCTCTTATAATTATAACTTATTTATATTGTGATATTGTGGTTGTCAAGCTTAACGACTCAACCCCGTTACATCAAATAAAGATGGAAAACTATTTCTTGTGAAAATGAACTTTGTTATTTTAACAATATACATGATTTCTTAATATCATGCATGCCATGTGCTCTCCTGATATTCACTACAAGTAGAGCAGTGGCAATTTTGAGCAAAAAATCACAACCCTGTTACACTCAACCCCGTTACTTCTTCGATAATAACGGGGTTGTGAGATTGTGATGGGGTTGTGTTTAACACTTTGGTTCTGAAGTTATCCAGTAATTTATATTAATTATTATATTTGATCAAAAGTATTTTACCACATGCATACAGTGAGGAAAATAAGTATTTGAACGCCCTGCTATTTTGCAAGTTCTCCCACTTAGAAATCATGGAGGGGTCTGAAATTGTCATCGAAGGTGCATGTCCACCGTGAGAGACATAATCTAAAAAAAAAAATCCAGAAATCACAATATGATTTTTTAACTATTTATTTGTATGATACAGCCGCAAATAAGTATTTGAACACCTGAGAAAATCAACTAGAATTCTGCCCCTCAAAGACCTGTTAGTCTGCCTTTAAAATGTCCACCTCCACTCCATTTATTATCCTAAATTAGATGCACCTGTTTGAGGTCGTTAGCTGCATAAAGACACATGTCCACCCCATACAATCAGTAAGAATCCAACTACTAACATGGCCAAGACCAAAGAGCTGTCCAAAGACACTAGAGACAAAATTGTACACCTCCACAAGGCTGGAAAGGGCTACGGGGAAATTACCAAGCAGCTTGGTGAAAAAAGGTCCACTGTTGGAGCAATCATTAGAAAATGGAAGAAGCTAAACATGACTGTAAATCTCCCTCAGACTGGGGCTCCATGCAAGATCTCACCTCATGGGGTCTCAATGATCCTAAGAAAGGTGAGAAATCAGCCCAGAACTACACGGGAGGAGCTGGTCAATGACCTGAAAAGAGCTGGGACCACCGTTTCCAAGGTTACTGTTGGTAATACACTAAGACGTCATGGTTTGAAATCATGCATGGCACGGAAGGTTCCCCTGATTAACCCAGCACATGTCCAGGCCCGTTTTAAGTTTGCCAATGACCATTTGGATGATCCAGTGGATTCATGGGAGAAAGTCATGTGGTCAGAGGAGACCAAAATAGAACTTTTTGGTCATAATTCCACTAAACGTGTTTGGAGTAAGAAGAATGATGAGTACCATCCCAAGAACACCATCCCTACTGTGAAGCATGGGGGTGGTAGCATCCTGCTTTGGGGGTGTCTTTCTGCACATGGGACAGGGCGACTGCACTGTATTAAGGAGAGGATGACCGGGGCCATGTGTTGCCAGATTTTGGGGAACAACCTCCTTCCCTCAGTTAGAGCATTGAAGATGGGTCGAGGCTGGGTCTTCCAACATGACAATGACCCGAAGCACACAGCCAGGATAACCAAGGAGTGGCTCTGTAAGAAGCATATCAAGGTTCTGGCATGGCCTAGCCAGTCTCCAGACCTAAACCCAATAGAGAATCTTTGGAGGAGCTCACACTCCGTGTTTCTCAGCGACAGGCCAGAAACCTGACTGATCTAAAGAAGATCTGTGTGGAGGAGTGGGCCAAAATCCCTCCTGCAGTGCAAACCTGCTGAACAACTACAGGAGACCTTTGACCTCTGGAATCGCAAACAAAGGCTACTGTACCAAATATTAACATTGATTTTCTCAGGTGTTCAAATACTTATTTGCAGCTGTATCATACAAATAAATAGTTAAAAAATCATACATTGTGATTTTATTCTATGTTATTGGGTACATTTATTGTTTTCCTGCAGTTGGGTTAATAAAACTCAGTTCAATTGCAGTTTATATCTGTTGTGTTATCTTTCTTGGTTACATAATGAAATAGTGTTTGAAGAAAATATTTAATTGAATTTGAGTAACTGAGTAACTATTTATATGTCAAACTGAATTTGTCTCTTCAACTCCGTTACCATATTCAACCCCGTTACCCCAGTCTCAACCCCGTCACACCTACATTTTCTTTCTTTTTTTCTTTAAGTGTATAAAAAAGTAAATACATTTTTGTTGAACTCAATCGGAAATGTTCAGAGTAATCATAACAATACTGATTTTAGTTAAAATTCTGAAGTTAAGATGCATCTTTGATAAAAAATGATGAGGTTCCTGTCACAAAAAGGGCCCATTTCAGGCTTTAGTATAGCAAAAGTATGACATTTTATGCGACTTTTATATTTTCAATTACTGAATTAGTGTGAGGGACATTTGATTAATAGGAAAATGTTGATTTCATTACAAATACATTTTATAATTGCATTCAGAGAGCTCCCATAGTGTCCATAACGGGGTTGAGGATTAATAGCGCCCATATCTTGAAAAAGTAACCAATAATAATAGGGATTTGATGCCTGAGATGGGAAAATATATTTTTCTGCAAGTTAAACATGTCATTATATTGTGGGGTGTTCAGAAAAGTAATACATTTTGGTAAAAAATTTCAAAATGTGTAAGTCCAAATCGTACCGGTTTCGTGGAATGACTCAGATGCCATTCTTCTGATGATGTAACGAGTACATCAGGGGTAGGGCTGTGCGATATTGAAGAAAAATGCGATATGCAATGCCTTGTTAAATAATGCGATTTTCGATTTGCGATACGATATTGCTTTAAGTGTGTAAAATCTATTCAAATTATATTAAAAAAATTATTTAAGAAATGAGAATGATACCATTTATGTGTTTCACATTCTTTCTGGGAGAAGAAAGCATTGCTACAACTTCTGAAAGTGACCAGCAGGGTTTTAGCAAAAAATTAATGTCACAAATCTGACAATATAGTTTTAACATCAATGTAAACAAACAAAACAATTCCTTCCCCAACTGATATCGTTCACTTAAAGCATAACCGACTGTGTTTACATGAATACTCGTCAAGACAGCCATTTTGACATAACGGTGTGTGTATTTGACAGTTCGAGTGTGTAATAAGGCACGGAACAAAACTGAAGGGATCACACGCTTTCAGAGAGACGCTTGTGCGCACGTTTCAGTGTGTGTGTCAGACAGCGCGAGACTGCAAGGAGTTGTTTTTTGCAAGTTATTGCGTTTAATAACTCTTTTTGACGTCAAGTCACATAAGTAAGAGTCGTGTGCTCAGTCTATTCTCTGATATATGCATCAACCTAAAACGTACACTTTTCACAATGTTGAAGTAGCCTATTAAAATCATTCAGATATTGCGTACCCTTGCGATATAAACATTTGCGATATTTCGATATATTGCACAGCCCTAATCAGGGGTGCTTCTCAATCCTTATTTGTGCATCCTCGTTTCCTTTCCTAGCTTACTTTCCTCGCATCTTATCTCCACCCCTTCAGGATGCGAGGGAAGGATGCAAGGAAAAGATGTGAGGACGGAGGAATTGAATGAAGTGAAATTATATATCCTCGCTCCCTTTAGCGTCACTTAAGCGTTGTCTATTAATGATGACTCTACACCGCTGGATTTAGTTTGCACGTCGGGATTCTTGAACATTAGAGATAATTATTTATATTGTAATAGTTTCAACCACCACAAAATACGACATTTGTCCATATTTTATTTAATATTACCAGTTATTAACTGCTTTTTATATTAGTTTTTTTCTTTCATTTTCTTGTGCTTTGATATAATTCTGCAACTGTCAGTTGTTATTTGACATACATTTGTGTCTTCTACATGTAAACATAATAATAATAATAATAATGAATAAACCGTGGCAAGATGTGAAGGGGGAGGAGAATTTATACGTGCGTCATTGTTTAGTCGATAAAACACTTCCGCAAAGGATACACCTGTGTATCCTCGCTCTTGCCTCACTCCTCCATCCTCGCCTCTTCGCGGTGCAATTAGAGCATTGAGATGTCCTACAAGATGGCTGAGCTTGATCGGTTTCCAGGTCATAGGATGACTTCCAATGCTAGGAAGACTGTTCCAGAGTTTAGGCAGTTGATTTCGATATTCTCGGTATTATCAGCTGGCCAGAATTTTGAGAGCGCAGTAGACGTGATAGAGTATAATGTGTTAAGAGCTTGCTCAAGTACTGGGGAGCTAAACCATTTAGTGCTTTGTAAGTAATAAGCAAGATTTTATCTTTTATCTAAAAGTATGCAATGTTTAATAGGCAGCCAGTGTTGACAGAACTGGGCTAATATGGTCATACTTCCTGGTTCTAGTAAGAACTCGAGCTGCTGCGTTTTGGACCAGCTGGAGTTTATTTATTAAGCGAGCAGGGCAACCACCCAGTAGAGCATTACAATAATCTAGCCTTGAGGTCATGAACGCATGAACTAACTTTTCAGCCTTTTGCATTGAGAGCATGTGCCGTAATTTAGATATATTTTTAAGATGCTAGAAACATGGCTTTCAAATGAGAGATTGGTATCAAAGAGCACACCCAGGTTCCTCACTGACGACGAGGACTTGACAGAGCAGCCATCAGGTGTTAGACAGTTTTCTAGGTCACTACTTGTGGAGCTTTTTTTGTCCGATAATTAAAAATTCAGTTTTTTTCTGAGAGTTGTGGTCTTTCATCCACAAGACAAAAATACATTTTCTGTCTTTTCTCGGTCTAGAAGGCACCAAATTCAAAATATAGCTGCAAGCAGCAATACCGGGGCCAAGCGCAAATAAGAAGACAAGACATGCCAAAATGGCTGGGAGTGTCAGATAAACGGCAGCAATGAGCAATTAAACACAATTTCAGATGATTTTAGGCAAAAAGGCTGAAAAATGCATTGTAGTCTATGGGAATGTCATGTTTTTTTCTATTATAGTGCCATCAAGGGGCACAATCCTACCATTTTTGTGTCCTCGGAGTGAGCCCATACGTGTGTGTCAATTTTGGTGAAAATATCTCATTTAGTTTTGGAGTTATAGACATTTAGATAAAAAAACACATTTGGGCAATAAAGTTAAGCTATCGACCTATGTTTCCCAACTTCTGACGCTGGTTTCGTCTCGATCGGACTAGCGGTTTCGAAGATATCATCTAATGTTTTTTAAGCACTAAATTACAACGCTGCACAAATCATACGCCGAAACCTGCCAAGTCTGGTATCGTTGAACTCAGCAAGGATTCAGGAGTCTAAGGAGATGAGTCTCGTGAAAATAAGTAAACCACACCCAAAGCATTTGGGGGGAAAATTCTCCACTAGGTGGCACTGTTTAGAAACTTCTCAGGCTCCTTCAGGGCATCGTGCTGATGACCCATACCGAGTTTTGTAACAATCCGTTCATGCATTCATAAAATACAGCATTTAGCACATAATTCAAAATGGCCGACTCGGCATGCCGTCCTTAATCTAACGTGACCACTTTTTTGGATTCAGAAGTTATAAGCAAAAATAGCTGGCGCTGCGTCAAAACGCTGCATGTTGCCTCAGGTTATACTTGTGATGACATGTACCAAGTTTGGTTTGAATACGATAAAGCATTGCACACGTTACGTAAAATTTGTTTGTGCGTTTTTCGAAAATGGTTTGAGAAATCAACTTGAATTGCACGTTTTTTGTCAGCATGGTCTGAAGATGATCTGGTTCAATTTCGTGCAAATCGGACTAACCGTATAGGACGAGTTCGCAAAAGTAGGTTTTTCGGAAAATTCTAAATGGCGGGAAAGTTGGCTTGGCCCCTAATTTCACTTTTCTACTACATAAATGACCCAGTTTAAATACACATTCATCTTCCCAGCGCTGAAGTGCCCCTTTAAGTACAAGGTTCAGAAGTTAGATAAATCCTATGGATGTGCATTTATCAAAACTTTCATATCATGTGACCTCTTATACTACTCTTTTGTCATTTTTTGCATTAACTACTTGTTGTGAAGACCGAATTTAGGCTGCAGTGGGAACTTTTATGAACATATGGTGTTTACTCTACATTACAGTGCCCATACGGTGAGGTAGTGCTCTGGAATTATGGGTCGCACACACACACCGCAGTATTGGCAGGAAGTTATCAGACGTTGCCCTTCTCACAGAACACACAGAGGCAGGAGTGAATAGACAAGAATTTGGCCCCACACTAGCCTCCTGGGAAAAGTGTCCAAGCTCATCAGGAAAGCCATTAAAAAAAACAGTGTGCTTCCGACTAGGAGCGAGGACAGCGGGGGCAAGAATCACACACTCCGCAGTGGGGAAATCATGAGCCTGTTGATGACACACGCTGAGCAGCCAGACAAACAGGAGGAAACCGTGTGTTGGAGTCGATGAGTGAGAGAAAAACATGGCAGAGGTCACAGATACGATGGTCATACAAACTGGGAGGGGTATCCCGTGCAGATGGAGCGCGTTCCCAGAGGGGGTGAGATCAAATACTCCGCGGAGTGTGTTGGAGCAGGGAATGTATCACTCATACTTCCCTAAAACAAACTCCCACTTCCTGGGCTGGACGATGTGGGAATCATTCTGATCTGAGTCAGCTGACCTGGAATTTCGGAACATTCTGGTTTTAGTTTTTAGGAGAAAGTTGACAGGGGAAAACACTTACTCCAAAGAAAGAGAGAAAAAAAAACAGGAATACAGCCTGGAATGGACATTATTGTATAATGCTGGAGCGGACACAGTCCTGGGAGATGAATAATCCTGAACTCAGAAGGATGTGGGTTTTTAATTATTTTGTACGTTGTAAAGTGGTGAGAGTACAGTGTGCGCCCACCCTGTAAGAGCAGTCAGCCATTCACAGTTCATGTGGTTAAAATAGCTTTATTCAGTTCAAAAGAGTCATGTTAATAAAAATCACAGTAAATTATGTCATTAAAAAAAGCAAAATGTCAACCGGAGGAAATATGGGAAGGGATTTGTTGGACGGCCACACAACAAAGAAGCGTGTTTGAAATCTAAAGGCCACACATGACTTAAAGGCTAACAGTAAAAGTCAAATGTAAAAAATAAAACAAAACTACAACAGTAAAATTAGACTGATAACAGTAGCTGCCACAAGATACATGGCTATTCTCGTCGTATTACTGAAACCGCTGAAGCGTCTCATCCAGTGTATTTGAGAGGTAATACTTTAGGCAGACACAGTCAAGCTTGTAACATGTTTTTGATTTGCTTGGAGGTAGTCTCATCGTTCAAATGTTTTGTTGTGTACCTATGAGAGTCAAGAGAGAAATGCACTGAAAATCTTTACACGCCACACGGGTTTCAGCAGAAACAAAGTCTTATATGGATGTCCATTCACACTGATCCGGCATAACATTATAATCACCTTCCTAATATATGCTATTCAGCCCCATACGCAACAAACTAAGATGCACTGTGTATTCTCACACCTTTCTATCAGAACCAGCATTAACTTCATGAGCAATTTGAGCTCCAGTAGCTCGTCTGTTTGATCTGACCACACGTGCATCAATGAGCTTCACCTGTCATAATGTTATGCCTGATCGGCGTATGTAATGTTATGCGGTGTGAAGCTCACAGACCTGAGGGCATTGAGAAGCCCCTCCACACTGTTGGGCGGCTGATATCGCAGAACCTTAATGCATCCTTTCATCTGTATCAGAAAAGAAAAAAAAACAGACAATAACATCATGTACTTGTGTTTTGTAATCAGTATATAGTTTTGCTTTTAATTAAGCTTGTCTAATTAGCACATTATTTGAGTATAATTTAGTTGGTAACACTTTACAATAATAATTAATTTGTTAAGTCCATGTTAACCAACTGCACTTCTACAGCATTTATTAATCTTAATATTAATTTCAGCATTTACTAATACATTATTAAAATCCAGTTGTATTTGTTAACATTAGTTAATGCACTGAACTAACAATGAATGACTATATTTGTATTAACTAATGATAATACAGATTAATAAATCTATTAATAAATACTATTAATATAATATAATATATTTATTTAACATTAGTTAATACATTAACTAATGTTAACAAAGACTTTTTTGTAAATCGTTACCATTTAGATAAATATTTTGCATTTAATCATAAAGTAATGATATAAATGCTTATTTGGTGATCAAATACATTCATTTTTAATGTTGTGTGTTCAATTGACATGCCCAATTAACCTATTGATAAAGATACAATCAGATTTCCAATTGGACTTAATAAATGAATCAGCATAATGAAGTGAATTAAAAAAAATACATTTAAATTAAATAAATGTGACTAAAATCATACATCGATTTTGGAGGACTTTACGAAAGCTCCAGCTGGATGGACATAGTCGTATAGGATGATCACCCCGACCATCACACGCAGACAGAATAACACTGTGTCCTCACTGGCAAAACGAGTGCGGTACTCCCTGATCAATACAAACACACACACACACACACACACACACACACAGGATAAATTACAAAGTTAAAGCCTGCAACAGAAGAAACACGAGCACAATGATTAAACACAAATGTTTAACTTACGGTGTCTCTAACATGACTTTACACACGCTTGCCATCGTACTCAGGCAATCTGTTGTGTTCTCTACGGGTAGTTCTGCATGCTGATCAGATAGAGAGAGAAAAATGGGTTATGATGATTTTTAAGTGAATGAGAAACATCCTTGTATAGATGCGTCACTGAAGCATGCATTTTCTGACACTAAGTGGAATTTATTCATGGGCATCTGGACTTGTTTGTCTATTTAGCTTACATACATTTGAGTGGTTTGAGCTGTGTAAGGCATGTTATAATCAACACACCCACCTTTGATACAAATTTAGTTGTGGCATCGCTTAACGTCTTCAGCATGGGCGTGGCATTGGCGTAGAAGAGAGACATGCGATTGGCCAGTTCGTTGTCAACCTCATTATGCTCTTCCGCCTGCAGAAAGAACACACGTGGGGTTTTTTTTCAGTATCTAAAATGTGAGAAATCCATACTTTTGAAGATTTAAACTAAAGGGGTCAGTCGAGCCAATGGGCTTTTTGGAGGTTATGGATGCGCTTTTCCTTGGTCAGCTTTACTTAAGTAGTTAATCATGGAAATGGATGTGGAAATCGGGCATTCTGGTGTGCTGAAAAAGCATTTTAGCTGACTTGAAACATTTCATTCATTACTGTATGCTAAAAACTGAATGTAAATCCTGCTTAAATCCACAGACATGTCCAGAATTCCTAATACGTGCTCTTCCACAGCCGAGCTCATGTTTCATGAGATGAAAGCGGCTGTTGTAATTATTCCTCACAGAGAGTGCTTTTAATTGGCGAGGCAGGGTCAACGATCCTCTGTGTCAACCCCTGCTGAGCCGCTCGCTGATGATACAGCACACGCTAATGAGACTCAAGTCGTTACCATCTCCACGTCAAACCAACACACTTGTGTCAGCTAAAAGATAAAAGCGGCCGTACGGGAGGAGACCAACAAAATCAAAAGCAGAAAAAGATGGAGAGAACGAGATGAATGCGATGTTTTCCTGAGTCAGGATCTTGTGCCGCTCAGCCACCTAATGATCCAGAACATTAGAGAACAGAATAGCTCCCATTAACCCCTGGGACACGGGGGAACAGGGCATCACTAAAACATAAGCCGTCTGATAATGAGGGATATTTCCATACTCACTGTTTGGTTGATGATACGCATGCGGCTTAAGGTCCTTCTGTAGTAGCTGAAGTCATTCTGGATGGCGGGGTTGGTCATCTGGCGAGAGAGCAGATGAGTATTTAAATGCAGCTGAAAATTGCATTTCTGCTGAATATGGGAATGTGAACGTGTAAACACAGCATTCATGCATTTTTCATTTTCAAGTGAGCAATTTCAAAATCAACTGAGCATATGGCCATTGCATCCACCGCTGGGTCTGGTGACAGACTTCATCAGTGCCATAAACGAAGATTCACATTAATATGAGTAATTGGTTGTTACTGGACTTTCTGGTCCAATAGTTCAACTAATTAGCTGAATCACTTGCGTGCAAATTAAGTTAACTAATTGGATATGAAATTCAGTGGCTTACAACTAAATTCTAGCATACACATGGCATTGTGTGATAGTAGAAAACTGAGGAGAGGTTTGAGGTTTAAAAATAAAGCTGCTCGTAAAGATGAGGTCACCTCAACCTTGAATTCTAGGTGTAGATGAATTTAATTAAGTTTAATTTTTTACACCAGCTTTACTACACTCCATCTAGATTACATAACTTTAACAACAGTATTTCACCTCTCCGCTTCAGATGTGGTGCAGAAGAAGGAACATTTTTGCATTCTACCTGGTTGTGCCCTAAAAGTATGTGATAATATATCACAGATTCATGGAATAGATTTTCCAATGGATCCAGAGGTGTGTTTATTGGGTAATTTTGCCAACTCTAATCTCCGAAACAGTCAAGCTATTAAGCTTACTCAAATGTTGATAATAATAGCTAAAAAATGTATTTCTTTGAAATGGAAAGCAGACACTGATGTGCCAATTGGATTGTGGTTGTCGGAGGTCTGCAGCTGTGTACCTTTAGAGAAGATCACATATTCAATGAGGGGCAGGGGTGAATTATTTTATAAAGTTGATTTAACCATTTTACATTGCATCTCCATTTTCCTCTTTTTATCTATATTTTTATATGTTGTTCTTTGTGTTTTGTATTCGTTGTTGTTGTTGTTGTTATATGTGGAAAAAATTAAAATAAAGCTGCTTTACTGTTGGCATGAAATGAAAATTTACCCGAAACGCATGTTATAGATTTTGTGAATGATCATCTGTGCAGGTTTCATATTTGTAAAAAAAAATTGACCTTGTAATGTTTAATCGAAATGTCATAACTCGATCTTCTGGAGAAAATGGAAAATGTCAGATTCTACAATCATTTAGCCTTGAAAGCATGTATTTATTCATTCAGTCTCTCCTAGAGGTCTGCACAGGCTTTAAACTGAAGCCCAAACCCGGCCCGTACCCGAGATCATTTAACCCGACCAATACATTTACATGTTAAGCCCAAACCCGAGGTCTGTTTCTCACAGCAAACACCATTTTTGCAATGTGTTATTTAAAGATTGCTTGCAACGGTAAACAAATACATACAAACACAGGCACAGCAGTAAGAGAAAAAGCACAGACTTACCAATTACGTAACTTTGCTGTGGTCGAACATGTGTAACAATCACAAACATCACTGGAACTCAAACTTTTAAAAGTTCACTCAGTGTTGCTAAACTATTTACACAAATATATATATATATATATATATAAAAATAGGCCTTTCTAATGTGCCTTTGGCTCTCACTTTATATTGTTAACTATATTCTAAATAAACTACAACAAAATATATTTCTTTTGTCCTGTTCCTTAGCTCCCTCTCACATACCTGACTCGAAGGCTCATTCATTATGTGGCTCATTATGCGGGTCTTTTGTTTTCTCAGGTGTAAATCACATCATTATTCATGATCATTCACACCTAGGGCTGTAACGATTTGACCAAAAATAAAAACCTCGATTAATTGAACATTTTACCTCGATTATGATTAATGAACAGTTCTTTTTCTTTTTCTTTTTTTTTCCATTTTTTGCCCTCGTAAGGAAGTTCCTGATAAGGTTTTTACCGTAAATATTTTCTACTATTAAAAGGTGGAATTTGTTTTTCTAATGAAAAAAGTGCATTTCTTTGTGATTTTAAAATACTTGAAGGAAACGGTTTACTTTCAGCAGTTATTGTCTATGGGGCAGATTTCTGTTTGTTGTACATCAGATACAGATACATTAACACAGTAGGCGTACATTACATTTATTTGAATGCATTAATGAGAGAGTGATTGTGTGTGAATTACTCATACCGTCTTTATTCATTATGAAGCTGTGGTTTGTACTTCAAAGGTATTGAAATATATGCCTATACCGGTTGAGTTTCTAAGCTACTTTAGTGACTTTACTTTAGTCACAGGACAGCGTTGACACTGCGTTTCTGCGCTGCTCTCTGCACATGATCTTCACGTGATGTGCGAGCTTCTGAGTGTTCGTGTGTCACAATATATCAGGCATTAGTTCAACATAATACACATCTGATGGTCTAAAATCACTTCAATGTTCAAACTGGCAGGCCTTAAAACACATACAAATGACAAAGCTTTGTGAGGACGCAGGTGAAAGATCTGCCTTCAGGGCGCGCGTGTTGTCAGAGACGCGACACGGCTCGGCTCTGTCACAGAAAAAAGCTGAGCACTGAACGGAGAAGTTTTCCGTTGTTGTTTTTGAATAGTGCACAATCGCTTTAAATGTTCAAGCCTTTAAACGCATTTACTTGACAAACTTTATGAGGACGAAAGTGAAAGTGATCTGGCTTCGGGGCTTGTGCGCGCCGTTTGTGTGTGTGTTGCAGCGCGTAGGCTAAAAGAAGAACGGCAATTAACTGACCTGTATAAACTGTGTAAAACATGCAGTTACTATAGTGATTCTGGGCATCGATAAACAAAGATAACTGCTCTGCAAACTGCACTTGATGTGACTGACGGGGCGGAGTCACGTGACTAAAACCGAAATAACAGACATGGGAAAAATACGTTGGTTAGAGGTTCTGAATTTCGGGTTCGATTATTTTTCGATTAATCGTACAGCCCTATTCACAACCCTTTACATACGGGCTTTGTAAAGAAAAAGTGTCTTACAAAATGTAAATTAATATATTGGTTTTATGTGAATGAGCAGGCACAATTATTTTCACATCAGTTTGACGCAAAAACTCTAGACAACAACACCCATTAGTCAAAAGTCTTGTGGACACATATCTTGTGTGGCCTTAATTCAGTGACTTACATTTTTTTCTTTTTTTCCCCAAAAAAACACGCATAAACATTATTCTCTCTAAAATACAAGCATGTACATACATGTTGCTCACATATTATGGTAGCCCAGTTTGTGCTGAATACAGTGTAATATCCCTTTTGCCATTAATGTGAAGCATGTCAAAACTTCTAAAGGCCCCCGAAACAGCTCAGACTCCTAGGGGTTAATGTGTTTATAAGAAACTGAAAAAAGCACAATTGTCAGAGCATGTCAAAACTTCTAAAGGGCCCCAAAACTGTGCAGTCCTCTTGGGGTTAATGTTTACGTATTAGGTCAGTAGGTGAACAGTAGGCGTTTTTTTTTTTGTGGTTGTTTGAATGCATTCGTCCACATGAGAGCATCTACACCACGAAAGCAATCGGGTTGAATGTGTTTGACTACCTCTGGAAGTGGTTGAAAGTGGACCAGCACAACATGTTTTAGACCCTGTTTACTCCTGTATTTAGTGTCGTTCACTTGTGATCAGATTGACAAAAACATACCGGGTGTAAACAGGGTTTTACAGTCGACTGTAAGCTCACATTTAGATCTGCCCCCAGCCAATCAACAACCGATATAAAGAGCCAACACCGCACCCTACATTTCTTTCTTTTTCAGTAATCTGTTGCACTTGGATGTACGGCACACTATTGAAGAAAACTGCTATTTCCGTTTGATCCATTTTAAATGCTGCAGTTTGAAGAGAGATTGCATTCTCACTGCTTGTGATGTTCCTCATTTGTAAGTCTAATAAATGAATAAGTATAAATATAATACAGGTTTTGAATGGTCAGCTGTGTTAATTGCAGATTTTAGGGGGCTGAGATGAAACGCAGGATGCTGGAGTTCCACTTAATAGGGTGTTGCTCCTTACACCTTTGCTCCACATCCTCTTATTATACCTAATTGTTGTGATCTCGCAGTGTTTTTTCCGAAGCAGATGATCCCAAGGAGGATATGACTGGAAGAAAAGTGCAGCGTGGGTGTGGCCAGAGGTTGCCTGGTTACCTTCAGCTCATCGAAGCGCAGCGTGAAATGCAAAATCTCCGCGAACTGCCGCGCCAGCGCCTGCTCCTGCTCCAGATGCTGAGTTGGGCTACAACGCGAGCTTGTGAGGAACTCCAGCAGACCCTGAAGAGAGTCTTCTACAAGAGACACAGAAGAAACACAACTGATTATTATTATGCTGAATAGAGGTATGCATACTGGTTATGGTCTCCCAATTTTAAACAAGACCACAGTCTGCCCTTTGATGCTCCACCAGAGCCTCTCCTCCAGAGAGCACTGCCATTGGCTGGTGTTGATGTGTGATTAAGGGCCATGTCATGTTTAATTAGGTCATGACCCATTTTTAAACATCAGACCCTCCATACGAATCACTCAAACCTATTCACAGAGCATAGCAGATCCTTTGAGACATACAAGATTAATAAAACAATATTTCTGAATAATACATCAATGGCATGTAATACCAAAAATGTTCAGATGATGTGTGATTGTGTGTATTCATTTGTCAGATTAGCAGTGCTTTCAAGGTATGTTTTATCAGTGTGTGTGTGTGTGTGTGTGTGTGTCCCCTGGGAATCAGTAAAGAGAATCACAGTCAAGTCAAAAGATTTCTATTTGAAATAAATTCTGTTAATTTGAATTTTCTATTCATCAAAGAATCCTGAAAAATAAATGAAGTATGGTTTCCATAAAAATGTTAAGCAGCACAACCAAGGGCGTAGTTTTGGTCTGAACATTGGGGGGATTTTGGCAGAGTCCCGGAGTCTATTTATTCATTTATTTGTTTGTTTGTTTTTGCAACATGTTCTTTTGTGGTATCATCCACATATGCATTGATAACAGCTGCAAAAAAGTAATAACCTAGTTAACAATTACTTGTTTACATCGGATATGATGCATTTAATTTTATTTAAGCACCTAAAAACGTATCAGTTTGACTGAATTTTCTAAATTATAGTGCTATCATAGGTCAAACTAACTGCACTTAAAATGTTCTTATTTTGAAAATGTATAAAAATGTGTAAATATCTGAAAGCCAGGTTTAGCTAATATCTGTCATTATTAGCAGAACACATTTTTGAGGAAAATCAATCGCTTATCAATAATTCAAGAAGGTCCTATTGATTCTAACATGTACTTGGCCTTAAGAAAAAGCAACAGTTCTTGTAATTGTTTAACTATAGCGTTTGTTACAATACGGAGTTAAGACCATTTATGACTTCTCATTACCAGGCCAATGTTAAACTGTTTCTTTCCTTTTTATCTATAGCATTTGTAATGAAAAATAGCAACACACACACTTAGAAGCTATAGCTACAACATGCCACAGTTGTAATATACATCTTTAGTGAAAAATCTATTCCCTTAGATTATATATTGTAAATTTAGTAAAGTTAGTCAAAAATACAACAGAACGTGATGATTCTAGTGTGTGTGGTCATGAGTAGCGTTCTAGTTTATGGTGCAGGAGGATGTTTTCTCCTCTTTTCATCAGCTCTTTTAGTTTATGTGGCTGTTGTAGATCATGTTTGACTTTCCCCATAGGATTTTAAAGTAATTATCACATTTTATCATCAGCGTCGCGATATGAACGGCAAATCTTATCACACTTTCTCCACTCGCGTACAACTCAATAAACCGGGCTTCAGTCATATTGTGCAGATAGTTTGTCCTTCAGTTTGTGTGGGAACTTGGTGCTTAGAAAAGCTCTGAACGTGCGATGTATATAATTATTAATAGCTTGATTCTTTGGCTATAAATATTGGGGGGGTTGAACCTGCTTGTTTTGGTTATTGGGGGGTTATTATTGATTTTTTGCTCTCCTTTTTCATCATCCCTTTAAATACTTAATATAAAATAGTTATTTTGAATTGTAATATTATTTCACAATATTGCAGTTTTTACTGTATTTCTAGTCAAAGTATTGGTAAGCATAAGATAAAATCTTACCAACTTCAAACTTTTCTGAAGAACATTTCTTTCTAGGATAATGAATGTGTCAGTAAAGGTACAGTAGATGTGGGGTGTGTACTGTCAGAGATGATGAGAGCGGTGTTTCTAGATGTGGTGAAGGAAACTGGCCTTGACCAAAGAGCATAATAATCCAATTATGACGCACAGCTGCTCTGTTTATGGCTTGTTCCCCCGGAACATGCATTGAGTCGGAACAGAACTCTCTCAAGAATATCACAATATTTCAGAACTCAAAAACATATACAACAGTTAATGTAGCTGTGGGTACGAGTCCACAGACTGCTTATATTCAGTACAACAGCAGTCTTGCTCATGTGACACTGCTTAAAGGATACACACATTCTCTCATGTTAATCTTGAGGACCTATAGTATCGCATCCTTCATATCTCTGAAGAGTCTTTAGTTTTATCATATTTATAAAAGACAGATACACTGTATCGATTCTTTCCGAAAACAGCCGTGAAGGTGTGCAGTGGGCGGAGCTAAAGAGTCATGAACACACACACACACACACAATCATGGCATTATCCCTAGATAACTTCCGATTCTCTATACGTTCGTGTTGTTCACATTATATGCACTTAAGCGCCGATTGCCAACAAAACACACACAGTTTCACTCACTGCATGCGGTTTCCACTCATGACCGGGAACAACCACTGTTTAACTCTGGGTTATTTGGGAAGCTGAACAAAGCTATCTTTCCCTCACAACCACAAACACACTTCTTTAATGACACTGTTGATTTCATGGTCTAAACCAGGGGTTTTCAAACTGGGTTCCGGGGACCCCCAGGGGTCCAGAGAAACTTTCAGAGAATAAAAAAAGACAAAGCAAAAATGTATATTCTAACAGTTTCATATCTAAATGTATCTTGCTGTATACATACTTTCCAGAATTTTTAAATATTATGGATATTTTTCTTACACACAGCCATCGATTCACTTCAGAAGGCATTTATTAACCCCCCGGAGCTGTGTGGGGCACTTTTATAATGGATGGATGCACTGCAAAAAATGCTTTTCTTACTTAGTACTTTTGTCTTGTTTTCAGTCCAAATATCTAAAAAATCTTACATTAAGAAGCATTTACTAGACAAGCAAAAGTTGTTGTCTTGTTTTGGGTGGAAATAACTCAAAATTAAGGGAGGTGTTGCTTAAAATAAGCAAAATAATCTGCCAATGGGGTAAACAAAATAATCTTAATTCAAACAGAAAACAAGATTATTTTGTTTACCTCATTGGAAGATTATTTTGCTTATTTTAAGCAAAAACTCACTTAATTTTGAGTTATTTTCCCCCAAAACGAGACAATTTTTTTTGCTTGTCTAGTAAATGCTTCTTAATGTAAGATTTTTTAGATATTTGGACTGAAAACAAGACAAAAATACTAAGTAAGAAAAGCACTTTTTGCAGTGTGCACTTTTTTGGGCAGCTACTCACTCCCATTATAAAGCTTGGAAGAGCCAGGATTTTTTTTTTAATATAACTTTTTTAAGAATGTCACATACACCTAGGATGACTTGGGAGTGAGTAAATTGTGGGATAATTTTCATTTTTGGGTGAACTATCCCTTTAAATATAGCCAATTTAAGTTTGGAAACAATATGTAGTATTTATACTGTCACACTTACTATTTATCTTAACAGATTTGAATGTTTTTCATACATAAAAAATAAAATAAATTGATTTTAGGAAGGGGGTCCCTCATAAAAGGTTCATCATATTGGGGGTCCTTGGCATCATAAAGTTTGAGAAACAAAATGTCAGCGCTGCCGACGGCTCCCATAACACGAATGAAGCTCGTTGATGGGCGTGCTCTTGCTCGGGTTGATGTGTGTGTGTGTGTGTGTGTGTGTGTGTGTGTTTTACTATGTATAGCTATATGACAGTAGGGTGATTTCAGCTCAATTCAAATCCTTATCTCTAATTAAGAAAGGTGAAGGAGCATATGAGCAGATGTAAGGACAGTTTAGTAATACCTGGGCTTATATAACCTCACTATTGTGGGATGCTGACATGTGCACTGGTATACGTTAGATCTTACTGATGAATCAAGCCTCAAAAATAATCATCTCACTGAAAATCAAAGCAGATGCAAACACTACAGGACATGGTAAGTGGGTGAGTGGACCATATATGAGGAACTGTGGCACTCATTAAAAGTGACCTCTCATTTATCACCTGTGCCTCTAGGTAAAAATAGCTGTATATGTTATTATTTATAGTTCTGTGCTGTGCACTTTAAAGAAAAGAGAAAAATGACATACCCAGTTTTAGTGAGAACTCATAAAACTTCTTTAGTTTGCCAACCAGTGGGACCACAGCGCCCCACGCTCCCTCCTGCACACGCTCATCACTGGGATGCTGTATGGCCTGAGGAGACAACATGCACACACTTAAACATTACCAACAACAGAAATGAAAGGAGTTTGTGTCATGAAGAGCGACACAGAGCTGATGTCTGAAGAAGCTGTACTCGCCTGTCTGATGGCTTCCCCTGCTCCGCTGTAGGACTGCAGGTCCTGTAGGACAATCACAGCCTCGGCTAGCACCGCATTGACCTCCTCCCATACTCTCCTCTCAGCTTCTGTGGGCTTGGCATCTGCAGAGGAGAGATCAGATCAGATTCGCTGCTGGAACTACATTCCTTTTCTTTAGCTGGATCTGGGGTGGGGCGTTATAGCTTTAAACTAAAAAAGTTACACAGTGTAGCTTTTTCTTAGCTAAAAACACTTCGTTCTTTCAAAAATATATGTGCTCATTAATGTATATTTACTTCTTTCAAGTAATAAAGTATTCTCGTAAGTTTATAATATGCCATTGAAAATACATACGGGTGAGGGGTTCGAATGCCGGTCTCCATGTTGCCCCTCCATCTTGAAAGTACATTAGCCAAAGAGGGACATACCCGTAAATTCAAGCTTCGCCTTTCACGTTTTAACACTCGATGGCACCGTGTCGAATGTGGACGAGGTCGAACTGGAAGTCATATTAATCTTGGACTAAATCGGCCACCGTAGGAGTTAAAACGAAATCGGAATTGAGAGGAAGAGAAACTAATATTCACTGGATGGTCATATACCTTTTCACCACTAGATGAGGGAAAATATCAGTGTAGCTTTAAATATTTGTGTCTATATATTTATATTTTTTTTGTCGTTCAATATATGCTTTTAGAAAGAGCAACTGCCTCTGTAGCTAATTAGACACAAGGAGTTAATTACAATAAAACATCTAGTTGTAAATAATAAAATCTTATTAGATCTAGTTAATAATAATAATGTATTATTATTATTTATAAATAGCTATAGTTAATGCAATCATTAATAGTCCCTCCCTAGTAATAGTAATTATTTGCAATTATATATTTATAATAATTAATATCAGTAATAATAATTATTCATAGTCATCATGATCGTCATTATTATCATACTAATGAATTATATTTATAGTAATTATTTAAAACATATATTATTTATAATATGAATAATTATATACGGTTATAGTAATTAGCAAGTTAATAGTAACTAGTAATATTAATCATTATTTACTATCAATTATAGTAATTAGTAATACTAGTTATTTATAATAAATATTAATTCTATAATATAAATAACATAATATATTAATAATTATAATAGCAATTTCTGTTAGTACAATATTCACAGTTTTGTTTAATTTTACACCAGTAAAATCACTGAATATACTGTCGGTGTATGATTTATCGCCTAGCTCTTGACTTCAGGTAATATAGAGGTTGTAACTTTGAAAAAACTGTATTTGTCTTTTTGCGATATACAGTATATTGCGATATGAAAACAGTTTAACCAGATGAAGCGCTGTATTTGGAAAGAATGAATGGATTCTAATGAATGTATCATTCATTAGTCAGAGATCAGTTATCAGGATTAGATCTGGCATCTGTCCAATCATCTCAGATGTATTAAGTGAGGTACGAAGAATATGGATCAACTACGATCCCTATACTTAAAGGGATAGTTCACCCAAAAATGAAAATTAGCCCATGATTTACTCACCCTCAAGTCATCCGAGGTGTATATGACATTCTTCTTTCAGACGAATACAATCTGAGTTCTATTAAAAATGTCCAGGCTAATCCAAGCTTTATAACTGCAGTAATAGTTGCTCTGTTTTTGAAGTCCATAAAAAAATGCATCTGTCCATCAAATAACTGCTCCACGCGGCTCTTGGGTGTTAATAAAGGCCTTCTGAAGCGAATCGATGCGTTTGTGTAAGAAAAATATTCATATTTAAAAATGTATTTAATTTTTTTCTATGGCTCTGCATCAGCCGTCCCCGCGCCATCACTTCCGGCGAATAAGGTCAAAATACCGGCACGAGCATAGATATATACATAGATGCCTCTTTAGTGGCTGCGCGGATCGGTCAAATTAATATCTTTGATCACGCCAGTATTTTGACCTCATTCGCCAGAAGTTATGGCGCTGGGAAAACTAGATGACATTCGTCTGATAAGAGGTAACATTTTTGACATAAATACTGTTCGTTTCTTGTCTTAAGACATCAATGTGTCGCCACGAGCCACAGGGTTTAATAAGGATTCATATGTCTATGTGTTTTTACTCTCATTGCTCTCATACTCTAAAATATCCCCATAGACATGCATTATACGACTATCACACTGTTAAAAACCTTAATTTGTGTTCTACTGAAGAAACAAAGTCACCTACATCTTGGATGCCCTGATGGCAAGCAGATAAACATAAAAGTGTCGTTTTTGGGTGAACTATCCCTTTAACATCACACATCCTGGGATCATTGATGCTAAAACGAACGTATGTACATTCACTTACTTTCAAAGTCCAGGAAAAAGTTCCCTGTATTGTTTTCAATATCCCGCGTGAGAACCTTGATCAGATTCCCCATCCCGACCTGTCAGACACCTAAAAGACGAGATAAAAAGGAAAAGTGATGCTTTCAGAATGGCGATTTTTGAATCAAGGTGTACACCATTTTATTTGCCTTCAAACACAAGAACACGTTCAGGTTGCCTCAATTCGCATCAAGACCTGTGGCACCTGTGCTGGCGACAGCAACATCTGGCCACACACACATGAGCGTGACAGGGAACATCTGCTCGGGGCAGTGCAGAAATCAGGGGAGACCCAATGCTGCAGCATTCCCCTCTGAACACACACCCCAGTTCCTGCAGGTGGAAGGAGGACATGCTGCTGAGGATGCAGTTCGACTGCAGCACTCATGGGTGGATCCTACGGCAGGATCATACCGCCCTCTAGCAGTCAAAGTGTCTCTATAGTGTGAAACTGACACACTGAAGTCCCCCTCCCTTTGAGATGAGGGCTGTAAGAATCATGCGTTCCCTGAAAAGAGCTCTTATTCATCCGCAGGAGTCACCGAGAAAACCCACAGAGGACCCTCAAGAGGAACGGAGAGCTCAAACACATTCAAAGCCCAAGGACAGGCTTCTGTGTTCAAACCGAAAAGGAAACTTTGTTTATTTCTTTGAAGGACTTTGCTTCCCCTCGAAACGAACCGCTTTGAAAATGGGTCACCACAGTGCCTCACTGACCCACAGTGGGAGCGGGGGTGTGCCGTCTTTAAATCTTGGCATGCTCGTGTTCTCGTGGCATTCGGGATTTAAGCAAACAGAGAGACTAAATAAGCACCCCCCCGTCAGCTTTACACCCCTCAGATTGGAGAGGGATGGTACCATCTAAACTAAATGTTGCTCATTTGACTACAACATGCACCCTGTAATCCGATTGGCTAAGGAGGGAGACCGAACATTCTGCTGTTTCCATGGAGCCTAAAATATTTTTCAACCCAAAAATGTGCCGCCAGCCAATAGGAGCGGAGCACGGGAGTACTCGACAGGAGTTAAAAGAACTTGAATAAATTAATCATGAGTGCGGCACTAGGAAAAGTGTCATGTGACTCAAAACTAATTCGGACACAAAAGTGGAACAGTTTGATAAACCTCACAAGCTTCCTCATGTCATTCAATCAAGTTATAGATAAGATACATTCAACTACTAAAGCGAAACCTTTTTTACCACAAGAAAACTGCTAAATAAAATGATAATGAATATATAAATGATAATATAATAATAAATGTTCATGAATATTCTATATCATTTAATATATACAAAATGAATTTGACCAGCATTAGTAAGAGCAACACTTTTTTATTATGACTACCAAATTTAAGACATACTGCAAAAAATACTTTTCTTACTTAGTATTTTTGTCTTGTTTTCAGTCCAAATATTTAAAAAATCTTACATTAAGATGCATTTACTAGACAAGCAAAAGTTGTCGTCTTATTTTCGGGGAAACTAACTCAAAATTAAGGGAGTTTTTGCTTAAAATAAGCAAAATCGGCCAATGGGGTAAGCAAAATAATCTTGTTTTCTGTTTGAATTAAGATTATTTTGCTTACCCCATTGGCAGATTATTTTGCTTATTTCAAGCAAAAACTCCCTTAATTTTGAGATCCCCCAAAATAAGACAAAACTTTTGCTTATCTAGTAAATGCTTCTTAAATGTAAGATTTTTTAGATATTTGGACTGAAAACAAGACAAAAATACTAAGTTAAAAAAAAATTATGTTTGCAGTGTAAACAGTAAATGAGTGCATCTGAAGTGGAAATATCTACTTCCAAATTCAAATGAGGTGATTTCAGTGAGAAGGAGTAAAATCCTATCAGCAGAATGAGTAGCCATGTCAGATTCTGCCGGTCTGAGAGATGATGGGTGTGAATGCAGGGCCACTGCAGCATTCAGCAGCATGTGCCTCCACGTGCTTTCGCCTCTACTACTACTACCACCCAACCAGAGAGAAGAGCGACCCCACCCTCTCCCTCCCCTCAGACGACGCAGCGGGCGGAGGGAAGTCACGTGGGTGGAGGGGAGGCGAGGCTGTGCTGCGGCAGTGCAGAGAGCACAGATAGCGCTCCTCTTGACCCAGATTCCACCGGTGCCACGTCACGCTGGGTTAACATTAACCCTGGCATAGCAAGACATGGGCAGATCCACCGCAGGATGCCCTCGGCCAGCACTCATACACACGCAAGCCTTTGGCCAGAGTCTGTCCCTACATTTAATTAAGCACTTATTGTGACGATAATATGATGTGATAATTCAATATTCTATTCATAATTAAATTATATTTTACAATTTAATTGTATATTACATTAATATAAATATCAAATGAAATTACACTAACAGTCTTTACTGCCATAACTTATTATGATGATAATAAATAAGATACATACATAATATACAAGATACAACATAATAAATATAAATTTGTGATGTATGTATAAATTATATGTAAAATACATATAGAAAATATAATTATTATAATTGTGCTGGGCAATCGATTAATCACATTCAAAATAAAAGTTTGTGTTTACATAAAACTATATATTAAAAAAATATTTGCATATATATGTGTGTGTGTGTGTGTGTGTATGTATATATATATAATCTATCTATTTATAAGTATAAAGATTTTATATATATATATATATATATATATATATATATATATATATATATATATATATGTATGTAGTATGTATGCATGCATGTATGTATGTATGTATGCATATAGTATGCATGCATGTAGTAGTATGTATGTATGCATGTATTCAATATGTATGTGTGTATGTATGTGTGTGTGTGTGTGTGTGTATGTATGTATGTATGTAGTATGTATGCATGCATGCATGTATGCATGTATGCATGCATATAGTATGTATGCATGTAGTAGTATGTATGTATGCATGTGTGTATGCATGTGTGTATGCATGTATGTATGTATGTATGTATGTATGTATGTATGTATGTATGTATGTATGTATGTATGTATGTATGTATGTATATATGTATGCATGTATGCATGCATGTATGTATGCATGCATGTATGTATGTATGCATGCATGCATGCATGCATGCATGCATGCATGTATGTATGTATGTATGTATGTATGTATGCATGTATGTATGCATGTATGCATGTAGTATGTATGTATGCATGTAGTATGTATGCATGCATGCAGTATGTATGCATGCATGCATGCATGCATGCATGTATGTATGTATGTATGTATGTATGTATGTATGTATCTATGTATGTATGCATGTGTGTATGCATGTGTG
>NC_137102.1:6500780-6588280 GCF_949357685.1 Gobio gobio | reverse complement strand
GCGAATATTTTGGAAAATTGTTTAAAACTCCTTGAATTTTAAATGTTTACAGACTTAATACTTAGATGACGACTTAAATTGTTTAGCCACTCCTGTAAAAATTATTGTTGCCATCAGCAAACATGACCTAAAATGTAACATTTAAATAACCGTCCCAGATTTAACTTGTTGAGATGAGTTAAATATTAAGTTGTCACTTAATACAACTTCACACTTTAAGTTGTCTAAACCTAGAATTAAGGCAGCACTAACACTTACATCTCTATTTTTTAGCAGGAACAAGAAATTTATTGCGCCATTTTATTGACCTTATGGACAAATCTACGGTCACCATTAAAAAAATTATAATAAAATAAAATGTAATGATAAAAAAGGCATTTAAAAAAAATCATATACATATAATAAATAAAGCAAACCAAGCATTATGCACTACCAGTCAAACGTTTGGAAACATGTAGTTTTTTAATGGTTTTGAAAGAAGTCTCTTAATCTCACAAAAGCTGCATTTATTTGATCAAAAATGCAGCAAAAACAGTATTATTGTGAATTATTTATACAATTTAAAATACATTTTTTCTAGTTGAATATATTTTAAAATGCAATTTATTCATGTGATGCAAAGCTGACAGTCTTCAGTGTCACATGATCCTTCAGAAATCACTTTAATATGATGATTTCAAGAAACATTTATGATTATTATCAATGTTTTAGGATTCTTCGATGAATAGAAAGTTCAAAAGAACAGCGTTTATCTGAAATAGAAAGCTTTTGTAACATTGTACTACAGTTCAAAAAAAATTTTTTGGGAAAGAACTTAAAGAAATGAATGCATTTATTCAGCAAGGATGCATTAAATTGATCAAGTGACAGACATTTATAATGTTGCAAAAGCTTTCTATTTCAGATAAAGGCTGTTCTTTTGAACTTTCTAATCATTAAATAATCCTGGAAAAAAAATTGTACAACTGTTTTCAACATTGATAATAATCATAAGTCTTAAGCATCAAATCCTCATATCTGAATGATTTCTGAAGGATCATGTGACTAAAGACTGGAGAAATGATGCTGAAAATACAGCTTTGCATCACAGAAATAAATTACATTTTAAAATATATTAAAATAGACAAAAGTTATTTTAAATTGTAAAAATATTTCACAATAATAGTTTTTGCTGTATTTTTGATCAAATAAATACAGCTTGGTGAGATTAAGAGACTTCTTTCAAAACCATTAAAGAAACCTTGACTGGTAGTGTGTATATATATAGCCTTGATTTCATCAGGATCAAGCGAGACACAGGTGTGTGTGTGTGTGTGTGTGTGTGTGTGTGTGTGTGTGTGTGTGTGTGTGTATATATATATATATATATTTATATTTATACACACACATATATATATATGAATTTAACCAAGTGCATTTCCCGTCTTTAGGGGTGTGAATAAGATGCAGACATGCTGGTTTGACACCTCTAGTCTCAAAAACACCAGAGCAGCATTAAGTGACACTGGCTGGAAGTTGAGAATTCATTCTTTCTGCATTATAGTAAGCTTGGCGTGAATCTTTGCACTACTGAGTTTTCAGCCAAAGGTCATTTTGCACCTTTACCATTTATATTTATAGATTGCATGTATCATTAAATATCACAGAGGAAGGCAGTGAGATTAAATGGAAGGAAGTCGGACACAAATGCATGAAGAAAAAAGCATTAAGGTCCATCTCTAACCCCGACTCTAAACATATCCGCCAGTGGGGTGTGAGCACTTTGTACGAATACGAATCAGACACCAATTCGCCAAAATGTGAGATGGTTATGAATAGCTATGAGATTGTGTTCTTCTCATGTAGGGAATAATGTTTGATACAGATATTTATCCTCAGTCCTCAGGCCAGACATTAATTCTGTTAAATCTTCAAGATGGATTGAAACTCTAATCGTTTGCTTGTTATTCAGTTGTTGTTTACAGTCTAATATTTTCCTCCTGAATGGATGAGGGACAGTTCAAGTTAAATGAGAACTGCATTGTATCAGTTTAGTTTAACATAAAAGAGACTAGGGCTGTGTGATATTGAAGAAAAATGCGATATCCTTGTTAAATAATGTGATATTCGATATTGCTTTAAGTGTGTAAAATCTATTTAAATTATATTAAACAAATGAATTAAAAATTGAGAATGATACCATTTGTGTTTCACATTCTTTCTGGGAAAAGAAAGCATCGCTACAACTTCTGAAAGTGACCAGCAGTGTTTTAGCAAAAATTAATGTCACAAATCTGACACTATAATTTTAACATCAATGTAAACAAACAAAAAATGTAAAGCCAACATTTAAATACCAAAAACTCTTTGCTTGACTTAGTAATATATAGCTATATTAGAGCTGCAACTAACGATTATTTTTTCTGTCGACTAATCTAACGATTATTTTTTCGATTAGTCGACTAATCTAACGATTATTTTTCCAGATTAATCTTATTATTCTTTTTTACTGATTATTGTATTTCAAAGAGGGTAGTGAATTTATATATTATTTTAACATGAAATCAATGAATGATGACAATATTAATTGTATTTCAGGAAGGGTAGTGTACATAGTATGCCATTTTATAATGAAATATATGAACACAAGAAGCTTTTTAAACATAATATATAATGATACTATTCATCATAAAATGTATACAGAGTAGGCCTAATTAGGAAAAGTTGTTTACTATAATAGTTGAGTATGATTTACTTATTGATTTGTGTCAATAGTAAACGAAAATGCACTTGTATTTATCTGCAAAAGGTTCACATACAGGAGCTTTCAGCAGTGTTAATGTAGAACTAGTCGTCTATTTTGAAGATACATGTGCATAAACAACGACTAAAGCTGCCAGAAGTTTTTGCCCAAACTTCAAAGACACATTTAAATGATTAAAGCTAGAGGCATATCTTAACTTTAATGTTACTTTAATCAAGTAAACTACCTATATACAGCAAGTTATTATGCATATGTGTTTGGGACAGAGCGGAACCAGGTCGCATTAACAGGAGATATATGCAGCCCATAATAAATAAAAGCACGAGCCGTACTGGGGTCGGAGAAGAACCCAGGAAAATGTGACCGTCTGTTGCGATACACGCGCCACGGTTCAGCTGCGCGAGAGAACACTGGCAGCAGGGTTGCCAGGTTTTCACAATAAACCCACCCATTCGTTACTCAAAACTAGCCCAAAACAAGCCCAATCGCGTTTCGGGGAGGTTCTCTGGTAAACATCGCGTTCGGGGGGTTAAATATGTGTGTTTTTTTGCTTCAACCCGCGGACACGAGACACAGCCCGCGGCAACAGTGTAGAAGTAGCCCAATTCCGCGGAAAAAAGCGGACTTGGCAACACTGACTGCAGTGTGAAAGCTCCTGCTCTCCACGCGCACAGCTTCTGCTCTGCCACCGCGCGCAGTGTGAAACCGGCATTACAGAGCGATCAAAGCACAGTTTTACTCGGCTTCTGTTTAAAGTACTCCCACACTTTTGAATGTCGCGGTCTGTCTTTATATGATAAATGATCATTTTCACTATGCCCGGGAGCAGAAGCTGCCATTATTCTAGATCTTCTGTTCCATTCTAGAACGTAAATAATGTGCCGCCGACGCGTCGACGCGCGTATTTTCGTAGTCGACGTCATCGACGACGTCGACGCGTCGTTGCAGCCCTAAGTTATATCAACCTAAAACTTAACATCAAGAACATCCAGGTAAACAAAGACACCTGGGGCCTGTACCATGATGGTAGTTTAACAAACTCAGGGTTACAGGATTAGTTTCGAGTTGACAAAACCAAACCAATCTATTCAGGCTTTGTTGGTCCCATGATGCTGATCATCAGCTTTCTCTGTCAGCTCAGGCTTTGATCCGGAGTTTAGCTGTGACATCAGCAGTGAACAGCCAATCACACGCTGTGGATCAACTGAGATTCACTTCTCTCTTCTGCAGAATATTACATGATTGAAAATATTAAGAATTTAAACAAATTTACACAGGAATAAAAAAAGAGCTGTCTATGAAAGTGGACAACTTTTAAAAAAATCTTACTTAGTCAGTGCAAGTAAAAAATGTGAAGTTAGTTTAGTTGATATATAGAGAGAATTGAACATTTAAACTCACATGTAGTCATTTGTATAGCTTTATTTATTGATTTTAAAGCTTATTTGTATGACCTTTGTATATGCTATTTATATTTCTTTTAACGATGTGCCTATTAATGATTGATTAACTAAAATTATATGTGCAATTGATTAAGGGTATAATAATTACTTAAATGATATCGAAGTCATTCAAAATTATTATTATAATAAATAAGCATTGTTAAAAGCCAGACACTTTAGTCTTTAAAAATAATTTGCTATAGTGACCTTTAATTTGGTGTAGAAACAGGGGGAGTGACTTCATTGCATCAGATATGTGTCACTTTGCTCACAGCTGATTGGTCTAATTTCAGTTTGAGATCTCTTATCCAGAACATAACCTGCCCTGGAGCAGGTTAACCGTGGAGCGTAAGTTACTATGGAGATGAACACTGCTAAAAGCCAAACCACTTTAATAGTACCTAAAGCCCAGGATTGGCACAAACTAAGCTTAAACATATCTGGCTAGCCAGCTAAACCGGCTTCATGGTATAGGCCCCTGGACTAGGGGTGTACCATTATTTATGTTTTCATTTATCTTTGTTATTAAAAATAAGAAATAAAAACAGTAGTCTTTACATGAATTAAATATACACTGATACACATTAAATCTACAAAGGTTATTCAGTCAAGAGCACAGTGATTTTCTCTTGTTCTTTTGTTGTTTGACAGACAGCGGCAGGTTTACTGTGTTAGCAGGTTTACTGAGTTAGCAGGTTTACTGTGTTAGCAGGTTTACTCTGTTAGCAGGTTTACTCTGTTAGCAGGTTTACTCTGTTAGCAGGTTGTTTACTGTGTTAGCAGGTTTACTGTGTTAGCAGGTTTACTGTGTTAGCAGGTTGTTTACTGTGTTAGCAGGTTTACTGTGTTAGCAGGTTTACTGTGTTAGCAGGTTTACTGAGTTAGCAGGTTTACTCTGTTAGCAGGTTTACTCTGTTAGCAGGTTGTTTACTGTGTTAGCAGGTTTACTGTGTTAGCAGGTTTACTGTGTTAGCAGGTTTACTGAGTTAGCAGGTTTACTCTGTTAGCAGGTTTACTGTGTTAGCAGGTTTACTCTGTTAGCAGGTTGTTTACTGTGTTAGCAGGTTTACTCTGTTAGCAGGTTGTTTACTGTGTTAGCAGGTTGTTTACTGTGTTAGCAGGTTTACTGTGTTAGCAGGTTTACTGTGTTAGCAGGTTTACTGTGTTAGCAGGTTTACTCTGTTAGCAGGTTGTTTACTGTGTTAGCAGGTTTACTGTGTTAGCAGGTTTACTCTGTTAGCAGGTTGTTTACTGTGTTAGCAGGTTTACTGTATTAGCAGGTTTACTGTATTAGCAGGTTTACTCTGTTAGCAGGTTGTTTACTGTGTTAGCAGGTTTACTCTGTTAGCAGGTTGTTTACTGAGTTAGCAGGTTTACTGAGTTAGCAGGTTTACTGTGTTAGCAGGTTTACTGAGTTAGCAGGTTTACTCTGTTAGCAGGTTTACTGTGTTAGCAGGTTTACTCTGTTAGCAGGTTGTTTACTGTGTTAGCAGGTTTACTCTGTTAGCAGGTTGTTTACTGTGTTAGCAGGTTGTTTACTGTGTTAGCAGGTTTACTGTGTTAGCAGGTTTACTGTGTTAGCAGGTTTACTCTGTTAGCAGGTTTACTGTGTTAGCAGGTTTACTGTGTTAGCAGGTTTACTCTGTTAGCAGGTTGTTTACTGTGTTAGCAGGTTTACTGTGTTAGCAGGTTTACTCTGTTAGCAGGTTGTTTACTGTGTTAGCAGGTTTACTGTATTAGCAGGTTTACTGTATTAGCAGGTTTACTGTATTAGCAGGTTTACTCTGTTAGCAGGTTGTTTACTGTGTTAGCAGGTTTACTCTGTTAGCAGGTTGTTTACTGTGTTAGCAGGTTTACTGTGTTAGCAGGTTTACTGTGTTAGCAGGTTTACTGTGTTAGCAGGTTTACTCTGTTAGCAGGTTGTTTACTGTGTTAGCAGGTTTACTGTGTTAGCAGGTTTACTCTGTTAGCAGGTTGTTTACTGTGTTAGCAGGTTTACTGTATTAGCAGGTTTACTGTATTAGCAGGTTTACTGTGTTAGCAGGTTGTTTACTGTGTTAGCAGGTTTACTGTGTTAGCAGGTTTACTGTGTTAGCAGGTTTACTCTGTTAGCAGGTTGTTTACTGTGTTAGCAGGTTTACTGTGTTAGCAGGTTTACTCTGTTAGCAGGTTGTTTACTGTGTTAGCAGGTTTACTGTATTAGCAGGTTTACTCTGTTAGCAGGTTGTTTACTGTGTTAGCAGGTTTACTGTATTAGCAGGTTTACTGTATTAGCAGGTTTACTGTGTTAGCAGGTTTACTGTGTTAGCAGGTTGTTTACTGTGTTAGCAGGTTTACTGTGTTAGCAGGTTTACTCTGTTAGCAGGTTGTTTACTGTGTTAGCAGGTTTACTGTGTTAGCAGGTTTACTCTGTTAGCAGGTTGTTTACTGTGTTAGCAGGTTTACTGTATTAGCAGGTTTACTCTGTTAGCAGGTTGTTTACTGTGTTAGCAGGTTTACTGTGTTAGCAGGTTTACTGTGTTAGCAGGTTTACTGTGTTAGCAGGTTTACTGTGTTAGCAGGTTTACTCTGTTAGCAGGTTGTTTACTGTGTTAGCAGGTTTACTGTGTTAGCAGGTTTACTCTGTTAGCAGGTTGTTTACTGTGTTAGCAGGTTTACTGTATTAGCAGGTTTACTGTATTAGCAGGTTTACTGTATTAGCAGGTTTACTGTATTAGCAGGCTGTCACTTTAAGACCCAATGCAAGGATCCTATTGACACTTATTCGGTTTCTTTCCCCAACTGATATCTTTCACTTAAAACATAACTGAATGTGTTTACATGAATACTCGCCAAGACAGCCATTTTGACATAACGGTGTGTGTATTTGACAGTTCGAGTGTGTAACAAGACACGAAAAGGGATCTGAAGGGATCACACACTTTCAGAGAGACGCTTGTGCGCACATTTCAGTGTGTGTGTCAGACAGCGCGAGACAGCAAGGAGTTGTTTTTCGCAAGTTATTGCGTTTAATTACTCTTTTTAACATCAAGCAAGTCACATAAGTAACAGTCGTGTGCTCAGTCTATTCTCTGATATATGCGTCAACCTAAAATGAACACTTTTCACAATGTTGAAGTTAGGGGTGTAATGGTACACAAAACTGACGGTTTGGTACGAGTTCGGTACAGCAGTTTTACAAAATTGCTTTTTATTTATTTGTATTAAACAATGGCTTGCTGAAGAAGAAAAAAGTGTCTGTCCTTGAATGAATTAGATAATAACTAAAAGTTTATTGAAGATAATTCTGTAAATTATATAGGGAGCCCATATTAAAGGTTAACAACAGAGCCCAAACTATTAGCCTAAATTCAGTTGCTATTTATTTTTAGGTTTAATAATCAACACTCAAATAACACATTGTATGCAAACATGTAAACTTCACATAAGGCAGTTTTTGCATTAACTTCTAAATCTCATTATAAAATAGTTTTTGAAATATAATCATTTATACAGTGTCTGTCATTTTCATGACAGGTTTATTTAACAAGCATGAAATAATCAAGACATCCCTAACAGGTTAAGTAGAATATAATGAATATATAGGCTAATATAGAGCATATATTTAGTGAAAGAGTTGATTTCTCTAGTGAATAAAATTATGTGGACACTGAATGACTGCCTGAGGTAAATGTGATGCTAACGTTACATGACATTGTTTCGTTTTTAAAGCAGTTCATTCTGCCGTTGAACACTGATTTAGCGATTACACCACATTAAAAATATGTAGAATTAATTTATTTTGTAACAATCATTTTGCTCCTAATCAAATATGAGTTTGTCATAATAAATCAGACAAAAAATACTACCCCTCCATTGAACCGATTGGTAACGCCCAACCAATGAGTCGCATTTTCACCAAAACATATATTTTAGCTAGCTAATCCATTGCAATGGATTTAGCTATAACCAACTATCAGTATAACAAGTTACCAAAACAGCCGTCTCTTTTGCTGGTTCATTTTTCAATAGTGTCTGTAATTATCAATGATTTACAGTTGTTCAAGAGCCGATGTGTTTCCCTTTCAATTTTTTTAAAAATGCATTAAGTTGGAATGTAAAAATCTGAAATGTCTAAATGTTGTCTCTCATGTTGAATTTGTAATCAGTTAAAGCATGTTGGCCTAGATAGATAGATAGATAGATAGATAGATAGATAGATAGATAGATAGAGATAGAGATAGAGATAGAGATAGAGATAGAGATAGAGATAGAGATAGAGATAGAGATAGAGATAGATAGATAGAAAAATAAACAGACAGACAGACAGACAGACAGACAGACAGACAGACAGACAGACAGACAGACAGATAGATAGATAGATAGATAGATAGATAGATAGATAGATAGATAGATAGATAGATAGATAGATAGATAGATAGATAGATAGATAGATAGATAGATAGATAGATAGATAGATAGATAGATAGATAGATAGATAGATAGATAGACAGATAGATAGACAGATAGATAGATAGATAGATAGATAGATAGATAGATAGATAGATAGATAGATAGATAGATAGATAGATAGATAGATAGATAGATAGATAGATAGATAGATAGATAGATAGATAGATAGATAGATAGATAGATAGATTCTATATTTCGATATATTGTGCAGCCCTAAAAGAGCCTATGTGAAACTGAATCCAAAATTCATGAAATTGACAGTCTACGGAAAGACAAAACTGAATTTAAAAAATAAATAAATCTTGGAAAAAGATCAAAACACATCATCGTGGACCTGCTCTTGCTCTCTCAAATGCTTTCTGGCATTCGCTAACATGACTTCTGCATGCTACTGAAATGCTGGATTCACTTCTCTATACCTCCTCCAAAGAAAAAAAAGCAAGCATGGAAAAATGCCACAGGCAGGAACACGAGAAGCCTAATGTGAGCCGCAGCCAGCGGGCCTGTAAGAACACGCTTCCCCTGGCATGACAGCACAGGTGTTTCTGTTCTCTCCTGTGCATGTCCTGCTGAAAAACACACACGCTCTTCTCAGACCACCGTCTCCAAACGTCACTTTTGCACTTTTTCCACAGCACGACCGGAGGAATGGATACTATTTCAAGTGAGATGCTGAAACTTATATTGTGATATTATAAGCTGGCCATGCCATTATATTTGGTGCAGCCACGACAACACGGTATAGAAATGCATTTTTCAAGAGTTCGACCACAAAAAAAGGTGTCAACTTACTGTGAAGACAGATAAAGCGAGCCTGTCCTACCACAAAGCATAACCAGGAAATTGAACCAACGTTAAAAAAGGGTAACCTCCTCCACAATACTTCTCAAACAGAAAGCTAGTTGGTAGAAGCTCACTGTACACATATAATCAGTCACTCAACATCATCTTATTTAACATACATGTACTACAAATACAAAAGAAACATATCTAAAGATATAGAAACACACAACATGATTTACGACGCTGCATCAAAACATATAGTAAAAAAACCCTGTCTTGTGAAGGGCGTACAGCTCCAGTTAGACACACACGCCTGGAGGGCATGTAAAGTGCCACTAGAAGAACCTTGCAGTACAGGAATGCTCCGCTAACACACACACACACACACACACAATCACAGCATGACATCTCACAGCACAACAGACAGAGCAGATGCTATTGTTCAGCATCTTACACTCATTAGAGCGGTGCAGGTGTCATGGCTCAACTCGGCTGTTTACAAATTACCATCTGGAAAAAACAACCTACAAAAGCGGATATGAATATTTATGAGTCCATCGGAATTAGCTTTTAGGTTACAATTACAATGAACAAACACTTTGTGTGTGTGTGTGTGTGTGTGCACTTTTCCACCTTTACATAACACAGTGTATGCTAAGTTTAAACATTCACTTATTACTAGTGCTGTCAAATCGATTAATCGCGATTAATCACATCCAAATAAAAGTTTTAATAATATATGTGTGTACTTTGTATAATTATTATGAATATATAAATACACACACCAAAAAAAAATATATCAAATAATTATATGTACACTAAAAAATGCTGGGTTAAAAACAACCCAAGTTGGGTTGAAATGGACAAATCTAGCAATTGGATTATTTTAACCCAGCAATCAGGTTAAATGTTTGCTTAAAACAACCCAATCGCTGGGTTAGTCCATTTTCAACCCAACTTGGGTTATTTTTAACCCAGCATTTGTTTAGAGTGTAAGTTTAAACATTCGCTTAATACTAGTTCCGTCAAATCGATTAATCGCGATTAATCACATCCAAATAAAAGTTTCAATAACGTGTGTGTACTGTGTAAAATTATTATGAATATATAAATACACACTCCTTCATGTATACATTTAAGAAAAAATAAAATAATTATATGTACACTAAAAAATGCTGGGTTAAAAACAACCCAAGTTGGGTTGAAATGGACAAACCTAGCAATTGGATTGTTTTAACCCAGCGGTTGGGTTAAATGTTTGCTTATAACAACCCAATCGCTGGGTTTGTCCATATTCAATCCAACTTGGGTTGTTTTTAACCCAGCATTTTTTGTGTGTTTATATAATATAAATATACACACAGTATTCATGCAAATATTTCTTAAATATATATATGAATGAGTGTGTATTTATGCTCTAAAAAATGCTGGGTTAAAAACAACCCAAGTTGGGTTGAAAATTGACTAACCAAGCAATTGGGTTGTTTTAACCCAGCGGTTGGGTTAAATGTTTGCTTAAAACAACCCAATCGCTGGGTTAGTCCATTTTCAACCCAACTTGGGTTATTTTTAACCCAGTATTTTTTAGAGTGTAAGTTTAAACATTCGCTTAATACTAGTTCCGTCAAATCGATTAATCGCGATTAATCACATCCAAATAAACGTTTCAATAACGCGTGTGTACTGTGTAAAATTATTATGAATATATAAATACACACTCCTTCATGTATACATTTAAGAAAAATATATATAAAATAATAATATGTATTATAAAAAATGCTGGGTTAAAAACAACCCAAGTTGGGTTGAAATGGACAAACCTAGCAATTGGGTTGTTTTAACCCAGCGGTTGGGTTAAATGTTTGCTTAAAACAACCCAATCGCTGGGTTTGTCCATATTCAATCCAACTTGGGTTGTTTTAAACCCAGCATTTTTTTGTGTGTTTATAAAATATAAATATAGTATATACATGCAAATATTTATTAAATATATACATGAATGGGTGTGCATTTGAACTAAAAAAATGCTGGGTTAAAAACAACCCAAGTTGGGTTGAAAATGGACTAACCCAGCAATTGGGTTGTTTTAACCCAGCGGTTGGGTTAAATGTTTGCTTAAAACAACCCATTTTTTTTAGAGTGTATTTACATCATAATTTTACACAGTACACACACATATATTATTTAAACAAACTTTTATTTTGGATGCGATTAATCACGATTAATCAATTTGACAGCACTACACATAACATGTTAATATATGCAATACAGTTTATAATAAGCTTTTATAAATTATGTTAATGAAGTAAAATCCACCATAAGCTATTCTGGACATCTGCACACGTCATGGTGTTTTAATGCTGACCACTGATTATGAGCAGCAGTTCAGCGGTGCCAGTATTTATGGTTCATGTTCTTAATTAAAACCTGTGGCCTTCACAAACACTTCCTGTGGAGGAGGACAATGACATTGAGCTAATGAGTGCATACATGAACAACAAAAACAAACAAAAAAGATATTTGCTTACATGCAAAAAGCTGTTTCTGTGGATTTATTAAGGGACCCTATGATTACACAAACATGAGAATATCAGGGAATTTTACATTTTGTTATCTAGGACAGGAAAATGTATTAAATGTCATGAAATTTCTTAATCTTTAAAGTCAGGTACTTTTTTATAGCTAATATATATTGTTTAGTTAAATAATTAGTTAACAAAATAAAGTGATTGTCCACTATTGTTTGTTTTTTTACACTGATTATTAAGTTTAGCGTCTGATAACCAATATCCAGTTTTAATTATATTTGCTTGTGACACAATAACAACGAGTAATAATAAATACAAGTGAATGTATGATTGATCTAAATAGTGGTTAAAGGAAGACGCCATGTTTTTTGAAAACATTTTCCGTCTCCCCTAGAGTTAAACAGTTGATTTTTACCGTTTTCGAATCCATTCAGCCGATCTCCGGGTCTGGCGGTAGCACTTTTAGCATAGCTTAGCATAGATCATTGAATCTGATTAGACCGTTAGCATCTCGCTCAAAAATGACCAAAGAGTTTCGATATTTTTCCTGTTTAAAACTTAACTCTTCTGTTATTACATCTAGGGATGTCACAGTAACAAAATTCCAGTAGTCGGTACCAATACCATAAAAAATTTACGGTACTCGGTACCAATTTCGGTAACACAGCTACATTTTTTTATTTTTTTTTTATTAAACTATTTTAAGAAAAGTATGAAATGCATTAAGTTTATTATTTATGATGATAAGCATTATAAGCAAATAATACCAAAAAAAAAGATCAAGTGAAAAATAATCAACCATTTAGGCAAAGTTATTATTAGAGTCGTATTATTATTACATAGAGACGTAGTTAAATCTACTGTAGGCTACAACAGTAACCTAATATATTCTGTCAATTTCTTCACGTTAAACAGAACTTTTATTTTGACAGGTTGCTGTGAAGACCTTTGTGTGTTCATGATATGACAGTTTTCTCAAATGAAATGGTAAATTCTCATGAAGTGACGTTTTTTGCGTTTGTGTCCTCATATAGTGTCACACGGCAGAGACTATAAAGACAGCGAACGAGTGTCACGTGCGTGTGTGTGTCCATGATGTGTGTGTGTGTGTGTGTGTGTGTGTGTGTGTGTGTGCGCGCGCCTGCCAACGCATCTGCATCCAACAGCCCGTCCGCCCGTCATTAACAGAGACACAGAAAATGAGGGAGTAATATTTCAATAGTATTTTTCAGTTTAATATTCACAGACAGTGTTATATATATATTTGACTACAGTCTGGAGTCCTTCGCTTAGATAAACGCGGAAGCCACTGAACACAGCTACGAGTGCCGAATATACTCGCGAGTCGGTACTTCCGGTACTACAGAAATGCTGGTATTGTCACATTTTTATAATTTCAGTACCGACTTGGTACCGAAGTACCAGTACTTGTAAAATCCCTAGTTACATCGTGTACGAAGACAGACGGAAAATTTAAATTAAGTTGTGATTTTCTAGGCCGATATGGATCGATGTAATGGATCGGCTGAATGGATTCAAAAACGGTAAAACTCAACCGTTTAACTCTAGAGTTGGAAAATTAGCCTATTTTCAAAAAAAAAAAAAGTGGAGTGTTCCTTTAAGCATAAATGAATATGCATTCCTCACTTGAGAAAGGGGAAAAAACAATACAATAAACACATAAGCTATCTGTGTGTGAACATGCAAAAGAGAAAGGGGGTTTAAAACTATTATTGGCCAATCTACTACATTATTACATCAGCTCGATATTTCTATTCTTAGTAGTATAGTAAAACTTGCTTGCTTCAATGAATTTAAACCAGTTCAATCACAAACATCTAGAAAGGTCATGTAAAGTTATGGAAATGTACTGGCCTAAAAGAGTGTGAACACTGTTTATTTGTGCAATTGTAACATTTGTATTATTACATGTTAAAATGATTAACTTGTGTTTAGATAAACACTCATGAGCCATATCATAATAAATGGTTATCTCCGTTGGCTACATCGAATAATCTAGATGTGAACCTTTGGCTCTATGACAGTGATAAAATGTAGGAACTTGCTGTGCGTTGAAATGCGTGTTTTGAATAAACAAAATCAGGAAGTGGCATGATCTATTTGAACACAGAGGAAGTCTGACAACTCGCACCATTGCTTTTGTTCATGAGAATAGTCTCGGTTTTTATCATAAAAGTCACTCTTTTTCTGCTCAGCAGCAGACAAACACGCATGATACATAAAACACAATACATTCACACTGAAAAAACAAAGCCATATATCAATAATCACCGTCCATTGCGAGGAACACACACCTTAAGTCAAGTGAAATGTGATCAAACGCTTCGTTTTCGCAGCACACACTTTGTAAAGTAACGTAAAAGCTCGCTATTATTCATTTCAAATCTTCACACGTGAATTTGAAGTGTGCCTGCTCTCTCTTTCAGTTTGGTTTCAGTGATTGTTCACTCAGGTTGTCTTTTGGAGCCTCTCCTCTCACCTGTGCGCCTGAAGGACACACACATTCTCTCGCGCCTGCTCTCAGGTTGCATAGTGGAAAGGTATCGCATCTTAATCCGTGATTCTTACCTCAATTTCCAGTCAATTCAGTGAAAAGTAAATATAGGGAAACGCCGAAGAACACCCAGCTCAGCGGATCATCGTGAAGATGTGGCGTGTGTCTACATTTTCCGGATTGGCCAATCAGAAGTGTTGCGTTTGACGCGCAGGTTGAGCTCGACTCGACTAGGAGCGCTAAAGAGGCTCTGCCTACATCTATAAAAGGCATTGATTTCGAGAGAGGAAGGAAGCAGACTAGTTTTGCTATGCCTGTAGTGTTCTCTATGTAGATTTTGCTTTCACTTGTATGTTTTGAGCTCAGAACAAAACGCTCCATAGAGTCGTTCTTTAATTAGGGGTGCATGTCCCCTCAATTATCAGTTTTACTAATTTTTCATTAACTTTTCACATCAAGCAATGGTCGCTTTTATACCAGGGGACATTTTTTATTCACCCAATACAAAAATCCAACAGATACCTATCTTTCATCTTGCAAAAATGGAATATACTGGAATTTGCTGTTTTTATGCTGTTCGATTTGGTAAATGTGAGGTTTTGCTCTTCTAAAATGTATCTAATAAATGTTTGTCCAGAATAATCATTAAATTATGAGAAAGGTGTTTTAAAAAACATTACTACATTAAATCATCAATTTTGAGTATGTCCGAGAAATCAGTGTCAACTGTGTTACTCCCTATAAAACCCCCTATAAATCAGCAATGGTTTGTTCAAAAGTCACATGTCCAACATCACTTGATGTCATTCCTTTTTTTATTTCTTTTTTTTTTTTTTTTGAGGGAAATTTGAAGACAATGTGGTAAGTCATAACTTCCCCTCTTCAATATATATTATTGTCTGCATTAATTGACCGTCAACTGTGTTATTATCAACATGTTCTGGTCAACTTGCGTCACATGTTATATTTATAAATGTGTGGAGAAAGAATATAAAAACATAATTTAATCAAGGTCAACTACTAACTAGTCCAAGGCCAGCAGTTTGCACAAGGTCCTAAAATGGCCGAAATGTCAACTGTGTTACCCGTCAACTGTAACCGTTGACAAGGATTCACATGGTTGACAATGTTGGCAATTCAATTTAAATGTAATTAATTGCTTGTACTTACATTTGTTAAATAAAAAGAAAGTTATTATTAGAGAGTTTTCTCTTTTCCTTCTAATGTGTCCTGTCAACTTTGTCTGTCAACTGTGTTATGTGTGGTTTTTATGTCATAAATCTTTTAAATGTGAACTAAACCGTCAGATAGATAAATAGATAGGGATATCTCTGGAGATGGAAATCTTGTGTAAGGATGGTGAATAATACTAAAGCATACTGTGACACAGTTGACAAAATAATGAATCAAATGTTCATTTTCATTATCATATTTAAAAAGTCATGAGAGCTTAAGCTTGCCAAATAATTAATTTAGCACATTAAGGGTATATATTATTCAACCACCTAGTTTATTGATCAAAAAAGAATACTGATTTCCTGACTTTTTGTCTGACATGAAATGTACCCCTAAATAAAGAATGACAATGAAGATTTTTTTTTTTTTTTTGCACTGTATTTGTAACAACTGGTGAAGTTGTGTGGCCCTGGGTTTTCAGTCACGAGAAAGACTTCAAATATGCAAGACTATTTATCTAATAATATTGTTTCACTTTATACTGTTGCTCTCTATAAATATTTAGATACAGTTGTGCTCACGATTATTCATACCCGGGCCAAATTGTTGACACATAGGCATCTTCTGGCTGGAAATGACACAAAAAGGCGACAAAAGAAAGTAAGACATTGCGTTAACTAATAATAGTAGCTTTTTGTCTTGTTTTTTTTTACCTTTTTCCAAATCCACAATTATACCCTTTCTCAATAATCACTGGCAAAGCCAAAGTTTTTTGCACATTTCCACTGGGATCTCTTTTGCATAGATCTCTGGGTCCTTGAGGTTGGAAGCTTCCTTGCCATCACTCCGGTCTTCAGATCTCTCCACAAATTCTCAATTGGATTCAGGTCTGGACTCTGGCTTGGCCACTCCAAAACATTGAAATTGTTTGCCAACCATTTCATGACCACTGCTGTGTGTTGGATTTATCCAACACTCAGAGGTGGACAAAGTACACAACTCCATTACTCGAGTAAAAGTAAAAGTACCAATGGTCAAATATTACTTTGTTACAAGTGAAAGTTGTAAAAACGGATTTTTACTTAAGTAAAAGTACAGAAGTACTTGTTTATTAAAGTACTTAAGTATCAAAAGTAAATTTTCCTTTTTTATGTCAATGCAGTATTTTATTATTGTTGCATTGTTGTATGAATGCATGCTATAGCCATCATGGTCCAACATGCTAGCATACAACCACCTTGAACTCATTTAAATACTAGTTACATATAAAAGTTACAAAGCTGCTGTCAATGTAAGGCAGAATGCACAAATCCTATACACTGATACACATCCGATATTCCCCCAGTTGTTTACGTTCACTTAAGACATAATCAACTTTATTTACGTGAATACTTTCCAAAATGAAAAGTTGGACTTTTTGTCTGTATTGGTCTGTTTAAGTGCAAAAAAACGCAAAAGAAAGCTCTATTCTTTTCAGTACTTGAACTCTGGCATCTGAGAGGCACAAAAACCAGTCTGAACTGAGCTCTTTCATCATGCTTTTTCACATTCATCCATACGTCTGCGCTTCTTTTTCTCCCAGACATTTACATTTTTGAACATTTTATGAGACCTTCATCAAGTGTATGCCAACAAAACTAATCTTTAATCTTTTCAGAAAACTGAAACGTACTTTCTAATGTGGCCATGGGTGCACAAACTGTGCCGAGGAACCGTCTTCTTCCATTTTGCTATAAACTGATCAGTGTTCAAAACATTTTGGGAAATTATGACCCTACAAAAGTGATTGCTTATAGGCTGTCTGCAAAAAAAAAAAAAAAAAAAAACTTTTTAAGAAGAAAAAAATTCATCCACTGACTTGCAAAGCTGCTACAGAAACGACTTTCGACTTCGAGGATCTTGATAGAAATGTAGTGGAGTAAAAAGTACGATATTTGTTTTTCAGATGTAGTGAAGTAAAAGTCAAAGTTTCCCTAAAAAATAATACTTCAGTAAAGTACAGATACTCAAAAAGTGTACTTAAGTACAGTACTCAAGTAAATGTACTTCATTACTGTCCACCTCTGCCAACACTTGTTGATAGGTCCACTGCTTTGTTTTGTCTGGTGTTTTGCTCCAGAATCTTAATGTGGTAGTCTTTTTTTCATGATGCCATTTACATTTACATTTATGCATTTGGCAGACGCTTTCATCCAGAGCGACAATTAAAAAAGCCCTTATTACAGTGACAATCCCCCTGGAGCAACATGGAGTAAAGTGCCTTGCTCAAGGACACACTGGTGGTGACTGCTGGGCTCGAACCAGCAACCATCTGCATATCAGTTTCATGGTTTAACCCACTGGACCACCATCTCACCTTTACTTTTAGTAAAAGGTTGCCTGGCCCATTGGCTGAAAAACACCCTCAAAACATTATGTTCCCACCACCATTCTTGACCGCAGGGATAGTGTTCTTATGCTTGAATGCTTTTTTTTTTTCTCCAAACAACAACCATAGGTCCAAACAACTCCATTTTTGTCTCATCAGATGATAGATTCGATGGCCAAAAGGCTCCTTCTTTTTCCAGGTGAGCTTTTGCAAAGGCTAGGCGACCTTTTCTGTGCCTGTCTTGAAGAAGTGGAGGCCAGCCTTGTGCAGTGTCTGTCTTGAAATGTTGGTTCCAGCTTTACTCAGATTATTCAGGATGGCTTTGCTGTTCTACAGCCTAGCCAGTGCAGGGGTCACTTTGGCTTTCTACCAGTCTGAAACGCATTGAAATTTTTAATAATGCTTTGCACAGTGGCCACTGGTAAATAAAAACATTTGGAAATACATTTGCCTTTCCTTTTTTTTTTGTGAGCATCCACAATGCACTACCGGAGGTCCTCAAGCTCCTTGGTTTTAACCAAGACTTGCATTTGACCAAGAAATTAACTAGCAAACTGGTGCATCAGCTGTTCTGGATTTATAGTTTATAGCCCACTTCTATTATAGGTTAGAATGCTCTAGAACATGCTAGATACCCAAATGTAGTTATGAGCTGGAGACCACCTGGGAAAAGGAAGCAAGGAAGACCAAAGACAACCTGAAGGAGGACAGTAAAAAGCACTACACCTATCATGGGGCGAAGTTACAGGGAAAGAAGATTTAGATGGTGCGGAAAAAATCATTTCCTGATCATTTTGCAATAAGAACTGGGATATGAATAATTTTGGATATGGAACATTTTGTCAAAATGTATAAAAAAAGCTAATATTTTTCATTACTATCTCTAACACAATGTCTTGCAGTCTTTGCCCAATGTCTTTGCTTCCAGTCAGAAGATACCAATTCACCAAACAAAAATTCACTTTATTTCAAAATTTGGCCTGGGTATGAATCATTTTGAGCACAACTGTATGGGACACCCCTCTAAATCATTGAATTCAGGTGTGGGGTAGTTTTTCAGGGGTTGCGCTTGGCCCCTTAGTTCCAGTGAAAGGAACTTCACCAAGACATTTTGGACAATTTCATGCTCCCAACTTTGTGGGAACACATTGGGGACGGCCCCTTCCTGTCCCAACATGACTGACCAGTGCACAAAGCGTCACTCCATAAAGACATGGATGAGCGAGTTTGGTGTGGAGGAACTGGACTGGCCTGCACAGAGTCCTGACCTCAACCCGATAGAACAGCTTTGGGATGAATTAGAGCAGAGACTGAGAGCCAGGCCTTCTCCTCCAACATCAGTGCCTGACCTCACATATGCGCTTCTAGAAGAATGGTCAAACATTCCCATAAACACACTCCTAAACCTTGTGGAAAGCCTTCCCAGAAGAGTTGAAGATGTTAGAGCTGCAAAGGATGGCCAACTCCATATTAAACCCTACGGATTAAGAATGGGATGGCATTAAAGTTCATGTTCATGTAAAGGCAGATGTCCCAAAACTGATTTAGGAAAACAGAGCATGGTGGGCAATATGCATTTAGGTATATAAAAATAGGACTGTCAGTCATTTGTATTTGCCACACTTCCTGCTACCAGCTAGTGGCGCTTTAACTATAACTACATTTGTGTGTAGTTGTCTTCAGGCCAGGGCACTTATCAAACATGTGAAGTTTGAGGCAGATTGGACATTGTATGCTTGAGTTACAACCACTTCCTGTTGCATGACGATAATAGCATGCTTTAGCCCTCAGCTAAGTGTTTCTAGCATGTTTTGTACTCAATTGCATATTTTAGTATGTTGCTAGTAGTGAATCACAGTGTTAAACACGTTACTTCCTGTTGCCCGGTGGCACTATTACTATAACTGAATCATGTAGATATGTTCAGGGCAGGACTCTTTTCAAACATGTGAAGTCTGGGGTATGTCTGCTGGTCAACAACTTCCTGTTTCGAGGCGTTAATCGCATACATTAGCACTTAGCCAAGTGTTGCATGATTTGACGTGTTTCTAGCATGTTTGGTACTTCTTGGCATATTTAAATGTGTTTCTGGGAGTGAATTACAGTGTAAAGCATGCCATTTCCTGTTGCTGAATAATGTAGATGTATTCAGGTCAGGACTCTAATAAAACATGTAAAGTTTGGGGCATATTGGACATTGTATGCCCAAGTTATAACAACTTCCTGTTTCATGGCGAAATATCGAATTTTGTGAGGCCGCCACGGACACGGCCTTCAGGGAAAACTCAATTTAACATAGCCAAGGCCTTTAGATAAGACCAAATATGATGTTGATCTGATTAAATCTCTAGGAGGAGTTAAAGTGCAATGTCTGGAAATGGCGAAAACTGCTAATATTTTGCAGAGAAAATTCAAAATCTCACTTCCTGTTGGGTTTTCAGATTTTGCTCCCGAGGTCTTTTTTGTAGGTATTGGGCCGTTACACGTGTCTACTGAATATCATACTTGTACGTGAAACGTAGCTCAAACGGCGCTTAAAGGGTTAGTTCACCCAAAAATGAAAATTAGCCCATGATTTACTCACCCTCAAGTCATCCGAGGTGTATATGACATTCTTCTTTCAGACAAATAAAATCTGGGTTATATTAAAAATGTTCTGGCTAATCCAAGCTTTATAACTGCAGTAATAGTTGCTCTGTTTTTGAAGTCCATAAAAAAATGCATCTGTCTGTCAAATAACTGCTCCACGCGGCTCTGGGGTGTTAATAAAGGCCTTCTGAAGCGAATCGATGCGTTTGTGTAAGAAAAATATCCATATTTAAAAATGTATTTCATTTTTTTCTATGGCTCTGCATCAGCAGTCCGATCATAGATATATACATAGATTCCTCTTTAGTGCCTGCGCGGAATCTACGTATATATATATCTTTAATTGCGCCAGTATTTTGACCTTATTCGCCGGAAGTTATGGCGCTGGGAAAACTAGATGACATTCGTCTGATAAGAGGTTAAAAAAATAACATAAACACTGTTTGGTTTCTCGCAGAAACCGATGGTTTCTTGTCTTAAGACATCAATGTGTCGCCACGAGCCGCAGGGTTTAATAAGGATTCGTATGTCTGTGTTTTTACTCTCATACTCTAAAATATCCCCATTGACATGCATTATACGACTATCACACTGTTCAAAATCTTCATTTGTGTTCTACGGAAGAAACAAAGACACCTACATCTTGGATGCCCTGGGGGTAAGCAGATAAAACATAAAAATATTGTTTTTGGGTGAACTATCCCTTTAATTGAAATTTTGTAGGTGGCGCTATTGAGCCATTTTGCCACGCCTAATCCTGAAACCCATATCAGATGTAAATTTTCACCACTTCTGACGCCTGTGCAAAGTTTCATGAGTTTTCGAGCATGTTTAGGCCCTAAAAAAATGCAATTCATTTGGGAGAAGAAGAATAGACAGAGCAACTCACGCCATCGGTGCTCAGGCCCTAAATATCAAACATCAATACCACTTCCGAGCTCAAAGCTCAGAGGCTTTTCAAATGTGCAGTGTTTAACCCAGTTTCAATTTAAAAAACAACATTGAGACTACATGATTTCAACTTAAAGACTTTATTTTAAGATTTGAAGACTTGATAGCCAAGTTTAATTTTCTTTCTGACTGATCTTACAGTGCAGCAAACAGACAGAAAAAAACACACACAAGGGAGAGAGTGGCAAAACCCATCCTAAATGTCACATTAGGACCGAATCCAGTTTGTTCACTTAAATGTGAAGTTGTCCTTTCGACTGCTACGATATCACCAACACAAGAATCCATCATGTCGGAGTTGTGCTGGATTGAACATCTAAACGGATAGACATGGTCCAACAGCGGTGCGTCGGCAACTTTATACCACAATCTCAGAGTCGTTTTGTCTTGTTCTTTGTGCTGAATTCTTGTTTTGTTTTTTTAATCCTTTAGTTAAAATGATTTAATGTAACATGACCTAAAACAGAGGAACAAAACCCATAATAAACTACACTTGAAGGGTCCATCCCTCTCCATGCTGAAACACTTTAGCCCTATAAATGTCAAATACTATCATCATCAAATATAGTACAGGTGGCATTCATTAATACATCTTCTATCGTTAATACAATAATAGTTAAAAACCGAGTGTGAATGCTGGTCTCCCTGATAGGGTCAGGAGAAAGAGGCAGCGTCAGTTCATTCTGAGTCTTCCCGAGTCAGTCACTCACTGCCGAGTCCCCTTGCAATTCAACTTAAACCAACGAAAACCAAAAGAAATCACATTCCACAGTCACTGTAAGCAAACAATAAAACTCACCCCAAGCAACCTTTAACAGATTGTGTTCATTTTTAAACAAAGCCGACCAGTCATATCCATGTTCGAGTGAAGCCTTTTTGCATGAGACCAGATGAAGAAGGTAGGTTATTGTATGATCTAATAAAACAATATCGACAAGGACACTTTCCCAGAGCTGAGGCATCAGTTTTGTCCGATTTGGCATTAAACAACAACAGGGAAGAAATGAAGCATTCCCACCCACAGATGCAAACAAGGCCGTAAACCACCAGAGACACTCAAATATTTGATATGAGCTTTCATTCTTAAATTATTACTGCTTATATGTGGTGAACATACTGGCATGGAGAGAATATGGGTACAAAGTGGTCACATCAAGGGCTTTCAGAATAATCTTTTTTCGTTTTTTGTGATGAATGAAAGCCGTCTATGTATAGCAGATGCCATGTTTAAACCGTAACATTTTGGTTTTGATCCCTGACCAGCATGCCACTATGCTGGGAATTAAAACACTGGTACATTATCGTATTCGCACGTATCATTTACGCCATCCAAAAATTCAAGAGATGATCTTTTTTGTTGTTTCTTTTAAAACAGTACACTAAAATGTCCAGAGTCACTCTGGCTCCATAAGCAAGCAGGGTTAACATACATTTGCACACTTGTACATTATACATACGTACATAAATATACACTTACATCTGTGCATATGTATGTACAAAGACACACTTAAAATGGACTTACATAATTCTATAAGTGTACACATACACAAAGTTACAGCATACATGTTAAGTGCTAGATTTCCAAGTATAGCTACTGCGAACCCAGTTTGGCATGCTGGGCTGCCATGGCTACGATAATACTGGTAGGCAGGATAACACAGTTTATGAACAACACATAGTTTACACATTTCACCCTTGAGGATTAAGGGAGCATGGGTTTGATTCTTCATGTTTTGTTTGTTTGGAGACCGTTTGGGTTTCAGCAGCTATGTACAGAGGCAATGCCCACAGTCCAGTGTGTGGCCAGAGAGAGAGAGAGAGAGAGAGAGAGAGAGAGAGAGAGAGAGAGAGAGAGAGAGAGAGAGAGAGAGAGAGAGCGGAGCTTGTGCTAGTTAGAAAGCCTCTCGGCCGCCGCTTATACACTGTCAGTCTGACAGAATGTGCACAAAGGACATTGGGAAGACCCCTTTCCTTTCAGGTTGCCCCTCTATGTGCCCGATCTGTAAAAAAGCAAGTCGATGAATGTGACAATATGCCCTAAAACTTCATTAACAATCCCAGTAGCAGTCGCACGGCGCTAAATAACTGAGGATTTACTTACCCACCACTCCAGGTCTTCCTCTCCTGTAACAATTATAACCTCCCCCTCCACAAAGGTCAACTCATCATCATTATCTGCTTGGCAATCGTAGATGGTTTTCACGCGCTTTACTTTGTTCTTTCCCTGCGAAGAGAAGATCCTCAGTTATTTTAATGCTGATATTGTCTCAGTATACACTACTGTTGGATGCAAGATTTAGGTCGTGTTTTAGAAAGAAGTCTCACCAAGGCTTCGTTTATTTGACATTTTTAAGACCTTTTAAAGAAAATGTAATGAATACATGTTCTCTAAATGTAAATATCGAAGCACACGATGAGTTGTATTAGCAACACTTCAAATTTTGCAAATACAATTTCCAACAAATCTCCATTACTTTTTAATTATTTGAATAATTTAACCCTCTGGTGCTCTTCGGTCATTTCTGACTTCAGTTTTGAAATGTTAAAAATCACTGCTTCTTCGGAATGATATGCAGCTTGGTTACTTTTCTAGCATTGGGTATGTAAACACACAAAACATTTGGGGTCATGATTTGAGCATGCTAATTGGTCGTAAAAAAAAAAAAGTAGTGTTCATTGTCTTCGGTCATAAATGACCAACCATAGGAAATGAATGGGAAATCGGCAAAAACACAAAAATTCTCTGAATATTTGTGTGTACAATCTACAAATCGGCCACAATGCTGAAAAAAGTACACAGCAGTAAAGGGGTGACACTCTAAAACATCAAGAGTGTGATATTGACACATCCACTCACACACACACACGCACACTTATACACACTCGCTCACATACCTATGAAAAACTAGACCTATGAACCACATTTTGAATTTTTTTAAATCACAGCTTCATCAGAATGATATGGTGACTTTTCTAGCATTAGGTATGTAAACACACAAAAAAAATTGAGGTCATCATTCGAGCATGCTAAGTGGTCGTAAAAAAAAATACTCCCACTTGTGCTCTTTGGTCAGAAATGACACCATAGGAAATGAATGGGAAATCTGCAAAAACACAAATTCACAGAAAAAAACTATATTTCTGACAACAACAAAAAATATCTAAAACTTTATAATAAATAGTCTTTGAGATTTTTTTAAATATACATTCAAATCCATAAAAAAAAATCATTAAATGTGTTCAAAAGAGAACTAGGGAATTCTCAAGCCTCTCCATAGAGAGCTCTAGTGATTACACCCATAGTTGCACGATTTCTTAAATAATTCCAAAAGAGGGCGCTAATCTGCCTTAAAAAAAATATTTTGAAGGCCTAGTCTCTATTTTAACCTGAAATACTGCAATAATAATAATAAAAAAATTTTTAAATAATTTTCAATGGCAAAAATAGACCATAATTATTGCATAAGTATTAAAAAATACCATCAAATCATCTCAAAATACAAAATTAAAAAGAAAAAATATTATTGAAGAAAAATAAATTGCATTGGTTTTACTGGGGTGGAGGAAGTTAAATTTTTAGGTGTCCGGTCACTTATGACCGGGAAGACAACCAATGCAACCCCTAAACGAAGAGCACCAGAGGGTTAAATAGCTTAAAGTTTGAGATAAGAAATCTTGTGAAAGTGAGTTTATGATTAAAACAAGAACAAAATCTGCCAATGGATTCATAAAAATCTACTTAATTCAAATGTCAGTAATTTTCATACCCAATGTCAGATATTTGTTCTTGTTTTAAAGCATAAACTCACTTCATTTTGTTCAATTTCTCAGAAAACAAGACTTAATTTCTTCAGTTTGCATGTCAAATAAATGTATCCTGATTTAAGGATGTTTTGAATTTGTACTGGAAAACAAAACTCCTAAGGAAGAACATATTTTTTTACAGCACATGCAATTTAATTGTGTAATTAAATGTAGGGCCTTAAGAAATCGTTTTTGTTGTTGTTTTAATTTTCTGCTTTAATGGTTAAATTAAATTTTTCATCTTCGGAACACAAATGAAGATATGTTTAATATCTCTCCGTTGACAGTCTAAGCAACTTCCACTTTGACGCTTCAAAAAGTTCATAAAGATATCATAACACTAATATTTCTGAAGCGACTCGATCGCTTTATATGATGAAGGAAAGTCTGACGGGTTTGGAACGACATTAGGGCGAGTAAATGATGACAGGATTGTCAGTTTTGGGTGAACTGTACCTTTAAGTGTTCTGACCTACTTTTGATTTATTCATTCAAAATTTGACAAACTCCGTGATATTCTGCATTATACAGTACATTCCATTTTTATGAATTGATTTAGCAAATTTGTCCACGTTTTCTGAATTGCAGAAATCACAGGGCACTAATTTAATGCCATGATATGGAATTTAAGACTTTCTGATCCAATTTAAGACATTTCTAAGGCCTTAAATTGTGGAAGGTCTTCACTTTAACCCTGAAACAGTAATAATGTGAAATAATCTTAAAATGTATTTATTTTTTTCTATTTTGATATATTTTAAAATCTATTTGAACATTTTCAGCATCATTACTCCAGTTTTCAGTGTCACATGATCCTTCAGAAATCATTCTAATGTGATGATTTGGTGCTCAAGGAATGATTATTATCAATGTTGAAAAAAGTTGTGATGCCTAATATTTTTGTGGAAACCATGATTTTTTCTAGATTCTTTGAGTAGAAAGTTCAAAAGAGCAGCATTTTATTTAATATAGAAATCTTCTGTAACATTATACATGTCTTTACTATCACTTTTGATCAATTTAATGTGTATGTACTGAATAAATGTATGAATTTCTTTAAAAAATAAATATAAAAATCTTACTTATCCCAAGCTTTTTTGAATGGTAGTCTATATAAAAACAATAAAAAAAAAACTAATACATTTATTTTTATTATAAATAAAATAAATAAAGTTAAGAAGTGCACTTTTTAAGGCAAAAATTTTTTAGGTTTAAAATTATAAAAAAATAGATGTAGGTCACTTTTTGCATCCACTGTACATTTGGGCTGCGTATTGACAATTAAATTTCACAATTCGATTCAATTTCGATTCACAAGCTAGCAATTCGATTTGATTTTGATTCTGATTCGAATCAATATCGGATTATTTTGGATATATATATCAGGTACAATACATGGCAAATTTTCTATTACTATAATATTGAAGGTAAAAATGAACTGATTTGTATACAAACGCTTAAATTACACTCAATGGTTTTTAAAGTATTATGTTTTTAAAGTTTTATGAAATATAAACATTTAAATGGTGGCTGTCATAAAAACATGCCAGATTTATTCAAACATGCATTAAATATTGAAGAATATTAAAAATTATAATGAATATGTAAAATGGTAATTTTTCTAGCTGACTAATGAGTTTATAGACACTGGATATGGTTTTTCTGAGGTAAATGTGACGTTACATTGTCTACAAGCTGTTATTGACGTCTTTCCGCGTTTGAAACACCGATTGAGTGCTTCCATGGGACATGATACGGATTTCGGTAAGCATTACTGTATCTTTTAACACACAGATGCTCATTCATGTTTATTCTCACGCCGAAAACGGTATTTATATTTTTTAATTCACGTAATAAAATGGACTTAATTTGAAATCTTTGTTTCATATGAATAGTAACATAGCACAAAGATTACTGTGATTTATTGGATGGGAGGCGCGCTACAATGCTCCTTCATTCATCAACTGAAAACAGGACTAATCGATTCTCGGGATTAAAGATCGGTTCGTAAAAATTGCTTTACCCAGCCCTACTGTACATATATAACACTCTCTAAATTGTCCTTTACTCACTACTGTGTTTATTTTGCGTGGCATCGGGACGGGCATCTCCACAGCTCCTGCAGGGGCACCATTAGTGTCCTCACTGGCCTGTCTGGGAGAGAGCTCCTCCTGCCCCTCGGTCAGCTGGGGCTTCGGGCTGGTTTCCTCCTGTGTCGTTTGCCTCGGCGTAGACTCTGCTGAAGACATCGTAGGTTTGGATTGGAGATCAGACAGCTGCGGCTTAGGGGGAAGATCCTTAAGCTGTGGTTTCGGGGGCAGGTCAGAAAGCTGAGGTTTTGGCGGCAAATCCGACAATTGAGGTTTCGGGGGAAGATCGGACAGTTGCGGTTTGGGAGGAAGGTCTGAGATGTGCGGTTTCTGCGGCACCTCCAGGGGCTGGGGGCGTTCTGCGGGTTGTGGGATTTTAGGTGGCGGCTCGGTGGGTCTGGTTATTGTATCTGATGATCTGGTGGGAGGCGTGTCCTGGGCCTGTGGGGGTTTCTGCAGAACATCGGGACCAGACTTGTCCATTGAGGGGAGGTGGATTGTGTCAATCTTTCGTAGTGCCACTGAAAGAGCGAGACATCATGGGCAGGTCAATGTAAAGGTAAAAACAAACCCTTTGTATTTAATGTACCATTTTAATGTACCTTTTTGAGGTAGTTTGGGAAGAACTCGTGGGCCAAATGCTGCTTTAGTGTTCATAGAAGTAGTGCTGAAATCAAATGTCCTATGATTAATATCATGATGAATTTACAAAGATAACATGAAAATTATAATGGTCTATTTTTTGGTTTACAGTTAAAGTATTAGTTCACTTCAAAAGGAACATTTCCTGATATTTTACTCACCCTCATCTCATCCAAGATGTTCATGTCTTTCTTTCTTCAGTCGAAAAGAAATTACGTTTTTTGAGGAAAACATTCCAGGATTTTTCTCCACATAATGGACTTCAATGGGAACCAACGGTTGAAAGTCCAAATCAATGCAGTTTCAAAGGAAGGGCTTCAGAGGCTCTGCATGATCCCAGCTGAGGAACAGGGGCTGATCTAGACAAACCATCAGACATTTTCAAGAAAAAATAAACATTTAGATAATTTTAACCTAAATTGCTCATCTTGCGCTGCCCTGCGACACACACCACGGATTGCGCAATCACGTCGGAAAGGTCACGCTAGACGTAGGTGGAAGTACCGCCCCCGTGTTTACAAAGCGCTTGTGTAAAGACTAATACAAACATCCTTTGCAAAAAAAGGTTAAACAACGATTTTGAAGTTGGGGATGGAGTTTTTTTTTTGCTTGGGACGGTACTTCCGCCTACGTCTAGCGTGACCTTTCCGACGTGATTGCGCAATCCGTGGTGTGTCGCAGAGCAGTGCAAGATGAGCAACTTAGGTTAAAAGGTATTTAAATGTTAATTTTTTTCTTGAAAATGGCCGATGGTTTGTCTAGATCAGACCCTATTCCTAGTCTGGGATTGTGCAGAGCCTATGAAGCCCTTCCTTTGAAACTGCATTGATTTGGACCTTCAACCGTTGGTTCCCGTTGAAGTCCATTATGTGGAGAAAAATCCTAGAATGTTTTCCTCAAAAAACATAATTTCTTTTCGACTGAAGAAAGAAAGACATGAACATCTTGAGATGAGGTGAGGGTGAGTAAATTCTCAGGAAATGTTCATTTTGAAGTGAACAAATCCTTTAAGATCTATTACACATACTGTAAAATGCACGTTATTTTGTGCATAAAAGTCTTTTGTAAAAACACAAAGTGTAATAGGCTAATAGAGGAAAATTGTTGCTAGAGAAAACATTAAAGCGCAGGTCATCTTTATCAAGTGTCAGTGTGGCGTAGCACCTTTGCTGCTGCTGAATTCCCTCAAACTTATTGGCCGGGGATGTCCGATTTGCAGAAGGAGGTGTAGACTCACTTCCTATGAGGTTCAAAATAAAAAGGGGGAAGAGGGTTAAAGCGGGTTTGAAGTTCCTGTATTTCATTAAGTGCTTTGGCCATGTCTTGCACTCTTGTTTTTATGTCCCAGTATCTTTCATTGATGTTACCAAGACATTTTTTTTATGTTAAAATATTTTTATTTTCTTAGTTCACCCAAAAATGAAAATTCTTTTTACTCAAGTAAAAGTGTAAAAGTACTGGTTTCAAAAATAAGTAAAGTAAGGAACAAAATGCCATTAAGGACAAAAGCTTAGGCCGCGCCACAGGAGCCTATAGTGCACTAACCCACCTCCTATAAAAAACATGACTATAATGTTATATTAAAATGTTAATGTTGAAAAATTATTTGGGAATCACTAGGCAACCCATTTCAGCCGCATATATCGTTGTGTGAAGGTGCGATGGATTGCGTACATACCAATGGAGTGTCGGAATAGTATATGTTTATACTTTTCATCCAACCACAATCCAATTCACTTTATCCGGATGGCGCAATTGATCTGGATAGGTTTTTTTGTTTGTTTTTGAACAATGACTAGCCGAAATGAAATGGGAGTAACAAGGCTATTTTTAAAATGTAAGGAGTAAAAGTAAAAAGTCGGCTGATAAAATAATTACTCCAGTAAAGTATGGATACTAGGGGTGTAACGGTACACAAAACTAACGGTTTGGTATGTAACTTGGTTTTGAAGTCACGGTTCGGTACAGCAGTTTTACAAAATTGCTTTTTATTTATTTTTATTAAACAGTGGTTTACTGAAAAAACATTTGTCTGTCCTTAAATTAATTCAATTATAACTAAAAGTTTCTTAAAGATATTGCTGTAAACTATATAGGGAGCCTGTCCTTGCACATTACAATAATATTAAAGGTTAACAACAGAGCCCAAACTATTAGCCTAAATTCAGCTGATATTTATTTTTTGATGTAATAATCAACACTCATAACATATTGCATGCAAACATGTAAACTTCACATAAGCCAGTTTTTGCATTAACTCCTAAATCTAATTATAAAAGTTTTCTCCAATTCGTTGTTGAAATATAATAATTTATACACAGTGTCTGTCATTTTCATGACAGGTTTATTTAAACACATTAATAATCCAGACATCACTAACAGGTTAAGTAAAATTAATATATATATATATATAGGCTAATATAGTGCATATATTTAGCGAAATAGTTGATTTCTCAAGTGAACTAACAGCTGTGGACACTGAATGAGTGCCTGAGGTAAATGTGATGCTACGTGACATTGTTTACAAGCTGTTTTAATATTGACGTCTTTCCACGGTTGAAACACTGATTGAGCCATTACACCACATATGACACGTTTCTGTAAGTGTTAATGTATCCTCAACATACCTTAAGATATTAATTCATGTTTATTCTTTAGGAAGAAATGATCACGTTCACAGATGATCGCGTTCACACACACTTGAACTGACGTGCCTACAGTGATCAGTCGTCACATTAAAGAGCGTCAAAGCGGCATTTATCGTTTGAAAATGGACTGAATACTTAATATGTTCGTGTGGGAACTCGGATTGAAGTGTGTTCCGCGCTTAATACAAGCCGACTGTTAACTGTTAAAGATTGCATTCGGAACCATTCGGTACACACGCGCACCAAACCGAAAGCCCTGTACCGAAACGGTTTGGTGCGAATATGTGTACCGTTACACCCCCAATAGATACCCAAAATTTGTACTTTGCTACTTCATTTGTTTCGATTTCTCCTCATGAGCCTCAACATTGCAACCAGTGTTGGGGGGAACGCATTACAAGTAACTTGAGTTACGTAATAATATTACTTTTTCCAAGTAACTAGTAAAGTAACGCATTACTTTTCAAATTTACAACAAAATATCTGAGTTACTTTTTCACATTAATTTGACTGACAGCTCTCCTGCCCCCATGTTGAGAAAAATAAGTGCAGAGGCGTGTGTGTGTGAACATGATGGTTATTGTAGTTCTAGACTAAATATGGGCATTTATTTATCTCACTTATAAAAATTCTGTTCTCCTCCAAAATGAATAAAATCAGTCAAATGCAAAATCAGAGTACTATGCAAACCTTCAATAATTAAATGTTAAATAAAACAACTATTTTTATGCATTTAATCTACCTTTATATTTAATTTAACAATGTCTTGCTGCTGACCTTTGATGATGAAAATTACTTGATTTTTTTTATTGGTAAAACTTTATCCAGAATGGCAGCAGAGCTGCGCCCTCTACTGTTCATGCGTGAATTTGCATTTTTACCTCAGCCTGGGGCTTATTATTTCAATTTTGGTATGAAGAGGTCTTTACAAAAATATAACTTTTTTATTATAAAAAACAAAACAAAAACAAGCCCAGCCCAGGTGAGAAAAAGTAACGCAAAAGTAACGTAACGCATTACTTTTCTTAACAAGTAACTAAGTAACTCAATTAGTTACGTTTTAAGAGAGTAACGCAATATTGTAATGCATTACTTTTCAAAGTAACTTTCCCCAACACTGATTGCAACCTTGTTAGAGTCAGGTCATTATACATTATATTATTATTCACTATCAATTGGCACTTACACTAAATTAATGCAGCATCATTCTTGCGTTTTGGTGATTCCCTAGTTATTTTTTGCCATTGGCATTTTAATCAGGCTACTTGTCTGGTCGGGCAAGTAAAATTCTCTTTTACTTGCACCTTCAAAAAAATCTACCTGTCAAGCGGACAAACGTTAATGTGAAGCCCTGATTATGTAATGGCCATTTAAGGTCAGGCTGAGAAATCCTACCCACCCATTTCACACCAACACCACCACCACCACTATCAGCACCAAAACAACAAAATTAGAATTTTTCGGAGGTGTTAGCAACAAGATATTGTTTCTGCAATCACAAAACTGAGGTGTTGCCACCTGGACGCACCTTTGCTCTGCAGTACGGGGCTGGGGGGGTCTGAGAGGGTGCGCTTGTGTCCGGGAGGTGGAGGAGGCGCTCTCTTCTTAGACAAAGTGGAGCTGCCTCCTGCACTCGATTGCGATCCCAGCGGCAGGGAGGTGGGCGGTCCGGAGGACGGAGCTGAAAGAGTGACGAGATGACGTGATTGGTCGAGAAGCAAGTGAGGCTCGAGCGCACCGGAACACAAGGGGCAAAGACAACACCCCATCATGGCAGGAGTGATGAGTGTAAAGTGATTTCCAAAAAGCACAACCAAAATAAAATCAAGAAAACGACAGCTAACATGGTCCCAGAATGCAGGCGCGGGCTGATATCCGATTGGATAAACCGTCAGGTTGCACATTCCAGTTCAGTTCGCAAGCAAACAGTGGTTGTGGTGTGAGAGGATGTTTTAAAATCACCTCAGCCGATCGCACATTATACCTCCCCGCAATTAGAGTTAATGTAAAGACGTCAGGTACATGCCAACAATCAGAGGTGGACAGTAACTAAGTACATTTACTTGAGTACTGTACTTAAGTATACTTTTTTAGTATATGTACTTTCCTCGAGTAGTATTTTTTCTGGAAACTTATGACTTTTACTTCATTACATTTGAAAGACAAATATTGTACTTTTTACTCCACTACATTTCTATCAAGGCCCTCGAAGTAGAAAGTCGTAGCCGCTTTGAAAGTCAGTGGATGATTTGGTTTTTTTTTTTTTTGCAGACGGCCTATTAGTAATTGCTCTAGTAGGATCACATGAAGTTCAATGATTTCAAAGTATTTTTTGAACACTAATCAATTGATGGCAAAATAGAAGGCGGCAGTTCCCAGACTCAGTGTGCGCAACCATAGTCATACTTAAAAGTTAAAATTCAGAAGAGCAGACGTGGATAAGTCTGAAAAAGGGCGACGATGACACAAAAGTGCACAGAAAGCTGCCTCTCAGACGCCAGACCACAAGTACTGAATTTTAGTTCTACTAATTCTACTAAAATCTTGACTAAAACAATTCAGATGCCTAAAATGTTATAGTCAAAAGACTATGACTAAAACTAAATCAAAATTTGCTGTTAAAATTAACACTGGTATGAAGTATGGTCGGTCAAATGATTTTTATAGATTTACCCGCCAAGTTGCCATAGCCTTGTGGATACAGCGCTAACGCATAGGTAACGTTCGACAATGATGTTAGTTAGCATGCAAAAGCGTGGTTGGGCTAATAATGTTAACTGAAGTCCTTTCAGAAATGTTTTTTACATAATCCTATCAAATAAACACAATGTAGAAACCTTTCTTTTCTAGTATGATTTTGACTTTGATAAGAGCTTTGTAACTTTTAAACAAGTATTTAAATGAGGTATGCTAGCCTGTCGGATGGAGCATGACTGGCTGAAACCACCATGATGGAACAGTGCATTCATACAACAATGCAACAATAATAAAATAATGTGTTTACTTTTACTTTTGATACTTACGTACTTTTAAAAGCAAGTACTTCTGCACTTTTACTTAAGTAAAAATCTATCTTTACAACTTTCACTTGTAATGGAGTAATATTTAACCAAAAGTACTTTTACTTTTACTCAAGTAATGGAGTTGTGTACTTTGTCCACCTCTGCCAACAATTCAATCATGCTTTACCTTTCCAGGTACATGGGCTGCAGTGTCATGCATAAAGGCATGTATACCTTTTGCAGTGGTCTTGCTGGCTGTTGTGGGCCCCTCTGAAACCGGAGATACAGGTGTGTCTGTGGAGGTGCTGTAGACGGGGTTGGCAAAGGCTCCATAGGAAAGTCTCTGTTTGTGTCCTAAATACCCCGGCAGAGACAGCTTCTCCTGAGGGGACACGTTCGAGGAATGACAGAAGCTCTGAGGTCGGGGAGAACGCTCCTTCTTCACCGGACTGGGCTGGACATGGAAAATATAAAAAAAATAATATAACACTCGGTTTTGAGTCAACGGCCTCTCTAGAAACCTTGCGATTATAACCGAACTCATTAGGTGGCGCTGTGTACACATGGCATTGAGGTGTGGAGTGTGCTTTCAGGCACATCCAAGTGTGATAATATTTTGATTTCGGTTCTCATTTCTTGAGTAATAGATCCCTGAAGATGAGGATCCACTTTTATGTTGGCATAAAAATGTAGATTTTGTGTTAAAGGTGCCCTGCGACACATATTTCATTACTTTTGTGGTAATGTCTGAAGTTCTACCTTGGACTCTTTCGTGGAAATAATGCCTTGTTAGCTTGTTTCAAGCCATTCTAGCGTGGTATAGAAAGCCTGCAGGAAGATTTTACGCCAGTACTCATTAATATTCAACGAGCTAAGCTGCTTGACTCTGATTGGCTAACAGCTAGCCAATGAGAGCCTGGCTATCAGCATCCTTTACCCAGCCCAACAAGTAGAGGAAGTTTGTTTACTATTGTCTCGAATCGCTGTAGAAATGGCTTCTTCAGGTTCATTGCCATATGACGTTCAGCCATCCTTTCTGTATACGAAAACTGTCACTGAGCTAGACGAATTCTGTGGGCGTGGCCTCAACTGGGCGAGCTCATGAATAGTAATGAGCTCAGGCAACACCAGGTCAGACTGACCAGCTTTTGTAATGGGCCTGATTTCTCCGCTTATTTCTTTTCAGTGGCTAGAGCTGACAGAGGAGGCATTCACATATGGACATTACATATTTCAAAAAATCACCTCTTTAGTTTTAATAAGGATTCATTATATTTATTATACGTTAATTATTATACGTTAATTATGTGTGCGTGTATGTATATGTATATATATATATATATATATATGTATGTATATATATATATATTCACATATTGTCATATTCTGTTGTGATTTTATGTTCTTATGTACAGCGCTTTGAGAAGTTGCCTTTAAAGGCGCTATATAAAATAAAGTTATTATTATTATTTAATCCATATTTAATCTATAGGGAATGTTGTATGCAAGTTGTTATAAAGAATGCATATCATTTATTGAAAATAAGACATTGTGTTCTTCTTTAGGAGAAGTAGTTTTATTTAATTGTTACATCATATTTTTTAATATGTCACAGCAGTTAAATCTGTGTCTGTATTGCATGTTTAAACTTTAATATCATACATATTAAATAGGTTAATACAGTAGATGTTTTCTCCAGGAGTATATAATGGGTTTGGACATTTTAGAGAAATTCTTAATGCATTACAATTTAACTAAACCCATTAATTTTGTTTGTGAGTGTGTACGTCTGAGTGTAGAGTAGAGAACAAGTTCTAACATCCTGTTAAGTTTTCTGATTAGTATTTTTCTTAAAAGATTTATAGATTTATTGTAGCAACCTGTGCACTTTCTGAAGATTTTTTTGCACTGTGAATTTGCACTGCCAGTTCTGTTTTTGAATAAAGGATTGGAAATTAATGTTTTTTTTTAAAAATCCGATTCATCGATTAATCGAAGAAATAATCTACAGATTAATCGATGAATAAAATAATCGTTAGTTGCAGCCCTAGTGTGCAGTAAACATTTTGTCACTGTTAAGTCAAATATCCAAATGTCAGTTTTATATATGATATTTCCTGTCTCTGATCACGTTCCCCTCTAGTTGCCGTAGTTCTCAGTGTAATATAACATGTCGCGCTCTGTCTCAATGGCCTGTATCCACTTTTGTGTCCTTATAAGCTCGTTCTTTGGGGCAACAGCTTATAAAAACTTCTGGGTTTTTGGTTCTGGGTTTTGTTTAGTTTGTTTGCTGTACACTTTGTCATATAGCAGCTTTTAGACATTGTTCTGTTTCTTTTGTTATAAGTCCGAAATGACAAGGAGGCGCCTCCCGCAATACAAAGTCAATGGAGAGTGTTTGATTGCCCCCCCCCCCCCCTGTGGGCGTGGCCTTCAGATTTTGACGCGTGTCTCTATTGTTAAAAGACTAATGTGACAACCATTATATAGACCTTTATATAGACTTCAGGACAGGTATCACAATTTGTATGTGCATTACTCTAATGGCGGTAAACTCTGGGTAAGTGCATTTTTTTTTTTAATAACATTGTGTACATTAGCTTAGTTTGATACAATTATAAAAGACATAACTTTTGTGAATAAAACATAATACAATTTTACTAGTTTTCTTAAGTGTTGCGCAATGTACTAACCAGTTGTGAAGTTTTCCAGCAACTAGCATTCAAGTTGCCTACAACATTACTCCTAATACCTACGCTTATTCCAGGTGTATGAAGAGGGAGCTTTAGTGGAGCTCGAATATTGGGCAATATGGGACAAAGCAAAAGGTGGGTGCACAAACCTTGTCATCTAGGTCATCGTCACTCTCGTCGATCTCCTCCAGCCGCAGATTCCACTCATACTCCACATGCACGTGAGGATTAAACCTCCCAGCTGCTGCCTCCATTAGCTGCACAACCAATCACAAACCCATCAACATAATGCACTCCTCTCTGACATTGATGCCAGAAAATAAAGGCCCTGTTTTGAGCAATTACATGACTGTATAGTGAAATTACAGGTGGTTGAATGGCAAAATTCTTCAGTGTCAGCAACAAAGAAAATGAAGCACTGAATATAAAGTATCACACTCACTAGCTCTTCACACGGGGCATTTTTCAGTCGTCTGGCAATGTCCAAAGCAGTCTCCCCATTTTGATTTACTGAAATAAAACACAGGTAACTGAGCGAGAAGCAAAGATCAAAGCCTCCAGGTTAGGTGTGGTGACACCTGTGTGTTATTCAGTGCAAATGAAAAGAATTTGAGGAATGAAATGTGTTGGAAGATGAGCCTCTAAGCATTCAGACCGGCATGCGGGTCCCAGAGGCCTGTATTTACAGCTGAGGTTTTTAAACCTCTGCAGAAGATCCAATCATTTCTGGCAAATTATTGTATGACTTTATATGAAATGGCAGAGTGATTATACATTGGTTTGTGGTTAGTAAGATTTTACGACCAAGATAAGTAAGAAGTAAGATCTTTTATTCAGCAAGGATGCCTTTAATTCAACTTTGCCATTACATTAAAAAAAAAAAACGGTTATTTTCAATTGTAATAATATTTTATAATATTCGTTATAAATAAGCAGCCTTGGCCAGCATAATGTGTGTGTGTGTGTGTGTGTGGCTTAAAGTCTCTGTTTGGATTTAAATGGGCAAATGCTTAAGAGTCAATGATTGGATTATTATTGCAGTGATTCTTATGTTTCCATCATGTTATATGTTTGGCAACAGTTCTTCTAATCCTAACGGATAGAGTGTGTAGCTTTTCATTTCTTAAAGGGTAACTAAGCCCATAACCAACTTTTTTTAGTTAATGATCTGCAAGACTGGGGCTTTATTAATGCTGTTCATTGATTCGAGTAAATGTTTTGACATTTGGGTATAAAGTGTTTTAATTCTATAATATATGGTGTAAAACTGAACGGTGGCTACTGCAGTTGAATTTTCCTATTGGACGTTGTAGGTCATCGTGACGTAGGATGGCACTTCCAACGGCTCACTATCCGCGCCCCTGGCATGAGCTCACCACGCCCTCAGAAATGTTTCCCCCAATCACATGATGAGAGCGGCTTCACTCCAGTATGAACTCTCATGTTACATGAGGTAGAAACATTATGAATGAAACTTACTTGACACTTGCTTTAACATTGTAATGAAGAAAATATGGTTAAATAATGCAGTTGTCAGTACACGTCAGGCTTTTCTTGCGATATTATTGCCGCCCGTCATGTGTACAGAAGATAATTTTCATACATGAGAAGCACTTTCAAACCCTGACATGCAAGTGGTTGCCGTGGTAACGAACAACAATACCGTAACGTGCTGGCGTACAGTCTTACTTTTATTTGAGGAAATCTGTTTATAATAGGTTATTAGGTTTGAACGTATTGGTCCTGCACTGCTTATTGATTCAGTTAATTTGAATGAAAATACATTGTATGTATATCAGATATCTGATCTATTTCTAGTGGCATTCAGTGTAAGGATTTGACTGTTCATAGATTAGGTCAGTTCTCTTGCGCTGCTGCTGCTTCGCTAGCATCGTCGGCATTGGGAGTTAACGCAGTTTGAGCCAGCGGCTCGCATTGATAAGGCTCCGGGTCTGTGTCTACAGACAATTCACCCTCCTCCACTTCAGGTGAAGGTGGGGGAGAATGACCGCTCTGTTGCAAAGCTACTGGCGTCACTCCAGTCATTCTCCATCCGCTCAGTCCGCCCTCGGTTCGTCCCCTCTGTCTCCACTCTGCCCACTTTTCCAGCATTTTTCAAATATTGCCAGTGGGTGGAGATAAGCGCTGAGCTGGGGTTTAGTTACCCTTTAAACAACCAAGTAGGAAGACACATCATGGCCGTATTCCAGGATGACAATGTCAAGATTCATCAGGCTCAGATTGCGAAAGAATGGTTGGGAGGAGCATGAAGAATTATTTTCACACATGAATCGGCACCTCTGAGTCCAGACCTTACATTCATTGAAAGCCTTTAGGATGTGCTGGAGGAGACTTTACAGAGTGCTGGACTCTTGCATTGTCAATACAGAATATATAAATAAAAATAAATGCTGTGATGTTATTTCCATCAAGAGGTACATCAATTTTTGGTCCAGATCTTGTATTGACAATGCATCCATTCCAACCATTCTTTCACAATCTGAGCGGATGAATCTTGACATTGTCATCCTGGAATATGGCCATGATGTGTCTTCCTACATGGTTATTTAAGAAATGAAAAGCTACACACTCCATCAATTAAGGTTGGAAGAACTGTTGCCAAACATATAACATGATGGACACAATGGAGAGAGTGAAGAAATCACTGCAATACAAACAGTGACTTTTTTTTGGCCGGGCAATATATGTGTGTGTGTGTGAATATATATATATATATATATATATATATATATATATATATATATATATATATATATATATATATATATATATATATATATATATATATATATATATATATATATAGTATTATTATATATCTATAATAGTATTATACTACAAATTACCAGACTTCTATAATGTTTTTAAACATTTAATTACAACAATTGATATTAAAACTTTAAATAAGTGTCACCAATCAGCTCTGCCTTTATTTATTTTGAAATAACTGATGTAGTCTCTGTTGAAACACCATTAGGGAGATGCTAAAGATAACACACTTACCCAGGTCAATAGATGGTTTCCCCCTGAGCATCAGTTTGAGACACTCTGGCTTCTCATATGTGCAGCAGTAATGGAGAGCAGCGTTTCCACTCTCCGTCTGTCTGTCTGGAGTTCCACTGCACACACACATCCATATTTACCATCTTGCAGATCTTAATTCTCTCCTAATGCGTGTCATGCACACTACAGAATGCTCTGTCCATTACCTGTTTTGGACAAGAAAGTCCACCAGGTGCAGCGAAGTCTGGTCTGACATCCGCACAGCAAAGTGCAGCGCTGTCTCTCCCGGGTCCTGTAATTCAGTACCAGAATCTTACTGAGAAATATTAGCATTCATTTAAATATACTATATAGCATATTTTAAAACTAACAGGAAGTGTCTTACAATAATATTGAGTAGGGCTGGACAATATGACCTAAAAACCTTTTACCTTGATTACGATTAATGAGCGATTATTATTATTTATCCTTTTTGCCCTCATAGTTCACTGACCAGGTTTGCACTGTAAATATGCTATTAAAAGGTGGGATATTATTTTCTAATGAACAAGTGCATTTCTTATCTTTGTCATTTTAAAAAAAAATGAAAAGAAACTAACTTTGATTTTGGCTTGAGAAAGCCTGAGCCTTGAACCTTGCCCTCAGTGCTATTGCCCCAGCTCACTTTCCTCAGTTATTGTGTCTATGGGTCATAACATTTCTTACAGATTACTGCTCGTTCTAAATCAGATGCAGATAAATTCACACCATCAGAGTATTTATTTGAATGCATTGATGAGAGCGATTGCGTGTGTGAATTAGTCATTCTGTCTTCAAAAGTAAAACAATCTATGCAACAACTGTTGAGTTTCTACTCTACTTTAGTGATAAATCACAGGACAGCGTTGACAATGTATGGAAGCCCGTTTCCGCCACTATTTTAAAAACTAAAAAGAGTAATTGCGACATTTTATCTCAGAATTACTAGTTATAAAGTCAGAATTCTGAGATATAAACGCACAATTGCGTGATATAAGGTCCCAATTCTGACTTTTTTTCTCAGTCATTATTTATTTTGACTGTTTATTTCTCAGTTATAACTCGCAATTAAAAGTGGCAATTACTCTTTTTATTTGTTTATTAAGTGGCGAAAACGGGCTTCCATAACAATGAGTGTCTGCGCTCCTGAATGCTTTTCTGAATCTTTACGTGATGTGCGAGCTACTGTCTGTGTGTAGGCCTGTCACGATAACACATTTTGCTGGACGATAAATTGGCCAAGAAATGATTGCGATAAAACATAATATTGTCGTTCTGAGACCATTTTCATCTAAAATAATGATAATGGCATAATAATGCAGGTACACCTTTTCAAAGATCAATAAACTTTTATTTCTAAAGACTATTTAACACTGAAAACGGAAAACATTTTAAATATCCACAATAAATGAACAAAACAACCAAAAACAATAAAAGCAATGGATGAAAACTGCAACGGATGATTGCGTTTTAGATGCATATTAGGGGTGGCACGGTTCACAAAACCCACGGTTCGTATCGCGGTTTTAGTGCTCACAGTTTTCGGTTCTGTACGGTTCTTGTTGTTTTTTCTTTTAATCGTTAACACTCCAGAAATTTACTTCAGCATATGATATTTAGCTTAATTATCCACAATTTAGGATACAGTATTAAAAAAATTGTTATATCATGTAATCATGCACAAACTGAATTTGACTTAGCTTTAAGCACATTATTGGAACCATCTCTGAGGAAAGCTAGGTGAGATTTTGATTCAACAAGAGAGAAGACATTGATGACATGCTTTTCATTTATTTGGCAAAAAAAAGGAGAATATGTATTGCTATCTCTACAGGAACTTATGTGCCTTTTTAGCACACAAAGATTTAACTCGAAGCAAACAAAGATTAAGCTGAAGAATTAACTTACATTTATCAAACTGCCAACTTCAGTGTAGCTTTAAGCCTCGTTTAAACTCGACGTGTCTGCACGAGCGTGAGGGATATTATAAATATATATATATATATATATATATATATATATACATACATAATTTATATTATATATAAATATAAACATTTTCTTAAATTCAAATTTCAAATTTATTTGTATAGCGCTTTTCACGATACATATCGTTTCAAAGCAGCTTCACAGAAAATGCATCTACATTACAATTTAATTGATTTGTACATGTTATGCATTTCAGAATTGCACATATACAAGCACACAGATTAGCTAACTATCTATTATTAATCAATATAATAAATATATACATGCATGTGTGTGTGTTTATTTATATATACACAATAATTCTGCACTGTACACACTAGGGATGCAACAATACAGTTAGTCCACGGTTCAATACATACCTCGGTTTTTAACCACGGTTTTCGGTTCGTTTCGGTTCTGATGGCTTGTCACATCAGTTTTTTCTATTCTATTTTTAAGCGACAGGAACAGCAAGAGATTAAGGAGAAAAAAGACTATTTTTTAATTTCTTTATTTTCTTTCTTTATTGAAAGAATAAAGAATTGAAAAACCTTACTTAAACTTAAAATTTTACTTAAAAACCTTTGTACACATTCCTAGTGTATTGTAAAATATAAAATAAATGTATATAAAGATTTACACTGGCAGCTCAGAGCTGTACAGCAGCATTTAAGTATGAAATCGAATGAATAAATGTACAAATAAAACACTACATAGACTTCACTATAAAATATACACTGATTCTTATTAAAGCTACTGTATTAGTTCTTCAGTCAAGAGCAGTGAGTGATTTTCTCTTTGTCTTTTGTTGTTGTATTAACATTAAAGGGATAGTTCACTCAAAAATGAAAATTCTGTCATCAAGAAATGAATATAGGTTTGGAACAATATTAGTATTAGTAGAGTGAGTAAATAATGACATAATTTTAGAGGTGAACTGTCCCTTTAAGGACGGCGTGTTCACTATAGGCTGTAAATCTTCAATTTAAGACCTCTACACATCTAATCTACAGACACGCCGATTTTACTTTCACTTTAGACATAACCGACTGTGTCGTTGTAAACCTTGTGTGTATTTGACAGTATTAGCGAAGTAAGGCTACTTAGTCCAGTAATCGCGTGTTTGACGGGCGTTTAGTGCGCGCTCGGAAAAGCGCATGTTTAACCGGCAAGGCTGTCAAACGCATGCAAATAAGGAGCTTTCGTGATTGTGTGAATAACTATAGTGTTCCGTGAGTATAACTCCACCACTAACGTGTGATGTGAATGTATGTCGCGTAGTTCAGTATATTGAGATGGAGTCAAATTATAGAATTTGTAGAAAAATAATTAATTAAATGCAAAACCCAAAACAGCAATTCACAAGCGTGTATTGAACCGTGAAGGCCGTACCGAACGGTTCAATATTATATTGAGAATTGTGGCATCCCTAGTACACACATTTATTATGAAAACGCAAACTTTTATTTTGGACGTGATTAATCGATTTGTCAGCACTACTTTAAACACATACAAACTTTCGTGAGGACGCAGGTGAAAGTGATCTTGCATGCTTGTCTGTATGTCTGTATGTTTGAGTTCGCCTTTGTGATGCCGCTGACTGGATGGGGCGGAGTCACGTGACTACAGTCGTGGTAGTATTTTTTTAAGGGCAAAGTATCAACAAGAGTAAAAAAAACAAAATAACCGACATGGGAAAATTATATCAGTTAGAGGTTCTAAATTACTTTTTGATGAATCGTCCAGCCCTAAAATTGAGTTCTGACAAACCCTTGGGCTACCACACTTATCATCTGTCATGAGGTCAGTTCATATACACTCTGGGGAATAAATGGCTATATTTCTCTAAATAAGCAGCATATCAATCAGTTAGTCCATGACAATCTATTAGTCAGAGATCAATACCCGTCCTGCTTCTGGAAATGGATCCATTAGCTCCACTCCATCTGCATAGAGCTGAATCAGAGCCATCAGGTCTCGAGTTCTCACGGCCTCGTACAAGTCGCCCTGTCTGGCTGTGGCTGTAGTGGCTGTCCGCCGAGCAAACCTGTGCTCCACGTACTTTGCGTTTATGTACTCCTTCCTCTCTGTCCTAAAACAATACATTTCAAAACTAGATTTCAAAGCACATACTGCTTTACGTATGAATTAGTGCATTAGCTACTAAACAAGGGGTTATTCAAGTAGCTAAAGTCTGTAGTACTGTCTACAGTTGTTAAAGGAACACGTTCATTTTTTGGGACTTTATCTTATTCACCGTATCCCCCAGAGTTAGAGAAGTCCACACACACCATTCTCATCTCTGTGCCATAACTCTGTCAGACACACCACTAGCCTAGCTTAGCACAAAGACTGGAGGTAAATGGCTCCAGCTAGCCTACTGCTCAATAACTGACAAAATAATGCCAACATTTTCCAAAATTTACATGTTATGATGTGTATAGTTACATCGTGTACTAAGACCGACAGAAAGATTTTCTAGACCGATATGGCAGGAACTATACTCTCATTCCTGTGTAATAATCAAGGAACTTTGTGCCATACCATGAGTGCAGCGACGCAATGATATTACACAGCGCCTGAAAATAGGCTAACTTCCGTCAACATAACCAACGTGACAACATGCTTACACAGAGAGCGCTGGGGACTATTTTCAGGTGCTGTTTCACTATACACATCACAACATGTAAATAGAAAAATTTTGGCATTATTTTGTCACTTATTGAGCAGTAGGCTAGCTGGAGCCATTTACCTCTAGTCTTTGTGCTAAGCTAGGCTAGTGGTGGGTGTGTCTGACAGAGTTATGGCACGGAGATGAGAATGGTGTGTATGGACTTAACTAACTCTGGGGGATACGGTGAATAAGCTAAAGTCCTCAAAAGTCAGTGTGTTCCTTTAATGTATGCTATGTAGGCCGGTACTCACATGTCACTTGATGGTGTTGGCTTTGGTGAAGGGCTCGGCAGATTCCCTTCTAAAATTTCATTAAAACTACTGTTACCCACATTCTTAGCCAGCTGTGGAAAGATCGCAATCGGCTGTGAGTAACTAGCATATTAACAGATCATAGCATAACTATAATTTGGTAATGCATTCAGCTAAGAGATAACATTAAAAAGACAACTTTTTAATTAATATATACACAAACTACCGTTCAAAAGTTAGGGTCGGTAATTAAAGGAACACTGCTCATTTTTTGAAAATAGGCTAATTTTTCGTCTCCCCTAGAGTTAAACGGTTGAGTTTTACCGTTTTTTAATCAATTTAAGCCGATCTCCGGGTCTGGCGGTAGCACTTTTAGCATAGCTTAGCATAGATCATTGAATCTGATTAGACCGTTAGCATCTCGCTCAAAAATGACCAAAGAGTTTTGATATTTTTTGACCGACGGAAAATGCTTTTCTAGGCCGATATGGCTAGGAACTATACTCTCATTCCTGCGTAATAATCAAGGAGCTTTGCTGAATGAGAGTATAGTTCTTAGCCATATTGGCCTGGAAAATCACAACTTTTCATTTTTGTTTTAAATAGGAAAAATATCGAAACTCTTTGGTCATTTTTGTGCGAGATGCTAACGGTCTAATCAGATTAAATGATCTATGCTAAGCTATGCTAAAACTGCCGCCGCCAGACACAGAGATCGGCTGAATGGATTCGAAAACGGTAAAACTCAACTGTTTAACTCTAGGGGAGACAGAAAATTAGCCTATTTTCAAAAAACGTGCAGTGTTCCTTTAAAAAAGTTCACAAAGGCTGCATTTATCTGATCAAAAATACAGTAAAAACAGTAATATTGTGAAATATTATGACAATTTAAAGGATGCATGAAAATTCAGCATCATTACTCCAGTCTTCAGGTCACACGATCCTTCAGAAATCATTCTAATATGATGATTTGCTGCTTAAGAAGTATTTCTTATTAGCAATGCTGAAAAGTTATGTTGCTACTTTTTGTGGACACTGATAATTGTTGGATGAATAGAAAGTTCAAAAAGAACAACATTTATTTGAAATAAAACTGTTTCGTAACCATTATTTTTAAACAATTTAATGCGTCTTAGCTGAATTAAAGTGTTAATTTCTTCCAAAAAAATTCTGACCCTTAAACGTTTTAAACGGTAGTGTAAATTACAAGATTTACATTCACATTACCAAGAGTTCAGAGGTGCCGAGTTTGTCTAGCTCCATGGACTGGATGCGTGAAATATGGACACCCATTTCCCTGTGGATCCCTGAACACTCGATGCATGTCAGGATGCCGAGGTTAGTGGATAACCATTTAGGCTCTAGAATGGGAGAAAATAGTCATTGAGGGCTGTGTGTCCTGCCATTCACCTCTCAGCCACAAGGTGGCGCTATGAAACCTCACTGCACTGATAAAATGGGGACTGTCAGATGTCACTGCTGCAAAACTTTCACACACAAACTCGGCTAACCTGGTGCTCCACAGTCGCAGCAGACTTCGTTCCCAGGCATGCGCAGCACATCTTCGATGATGGCTTTGGTCAGGTCTTCCAAACTATCATCTCCAGCACTCTGCTCCCCGCGGAAGGCCATGTTCAGAGCCTCCTCCTTACTGTTAGTCAGCACTGAAATCCATCTGCTCATCACACATCAACATATATATGCATTAATCGCTTGCACAACACCACAGATGTGATACGCTGTGAAATACCACACATACATACACATGAAGAAGACAGGTTTACACACAAACACATTTATGTCATACAGATATTTATACATCAACAGACACACAAGCTTACTAATCCACAGCAAAATATATAATATGATATAATTAATATAATATATAACACAATGATTTACATGAGCTTTTTATTTAGCCATTAAGCATATTAAAGACCATAATGTAAACTTCAATGGCAATGGGATTCAACTCAAACTATATTTAAAAAAATCAATGATTAGTTCGCAGCATCACAGAAGTTTCAGCATGTTTTTTTCTATATTATGTTTTATTAAAATATATGAATAAGTTATGAAAAACGTTAATTTCTCGCCTTAGCTGTGGAAATTGTATTTTTTATGTTTTTGGAAGTCTCTTATGCTCAACAAGACTACATTTTATTCATTATTACAATTTTAAAAAAGCTCATTTCTATTTTCAGCATCATTACTCCAGTCTTCAGGTCACATGATTCTTCAGAAATCATTCTAATATGATGATTTGCTGCTCAAGAAACATTTCTTAGGCTGCGTTCACACTTGACGTCTTTTTTGAAGCTGTCAGTCTCTGGTTTACATTATAATCCTGTGGAGTAAACCGTGTTTTCAAAAAAGTCATGAGTGTTTTTTTTAAACGCCAACGCCGATGTCTTTTTCTGCAGCTCAGCGCGTCTTTTAAAGTTGAAAAAAGTTCAACTTTTCTGATAAAAACGCCCTACGTCAAGCGCCTTTTTGACATCTGACCAATGACAAGCGAGTAGCTAGACTTGAAAGTGGAGAAGGTGCCGGTTATCTGTATGTATATTTTAGTCTACGATAAAACGAAATATGTCATAAAACACAACCCGGCCTCTTTTCGTTTACATTTAAAACAATATTAAACATATTAATATGTGGTTCAGACAAGTGTGCATATGATTATCACTGTAATATAATTAAATATGACATAACACACAACCCAGTCTCTTTTGTTAAATGTAAGTGTATGTATGATCAGTAATAGCCAGTATAAAAGTATAAGTAAAAGTAGGGCTGCACGATTTGGAGAAAATATCTAACTGCGATTATTCCGGTTAAAATTGATATTGCAATTTAAAATGCGATTTTTATTTTATTAAAAATTTTTACAAATGAAAAGTGTGTATATAACATTTTGTGTTTATATATTAATATGACTAATAATAATTATTATTATGATTATTATTTTTGCTAAATAAGAAATATTTACTATTACAATAACAAAAATAGAGTATTTAAGAATAAATATAACAATATAATAATAATAATAATGTTTATATTTTACAGTAAACTTTTTACAAAAAAACTGCTGGGTTACCTGTTAATATGCAGACAGCCTATGACTAAAAATCATTAGAAAGGTCTAAGGATTTATTGTAAGAAAAATTATTATTATTATTATTATAAAAATCTGTGCTTTTTATCTGTGATATCAATGTCTTAAAGTCTATGTCTTTAATATGAAATATGAGCCTCTTATGCAGTAAAATCTCCTGTAAATTGAAGAAAAAAAAACATGGATTGTCATTTAAATTTATTTAGAGGAGTATTATTTTCTTATTTTTTTCCCAAAAGTTTAATTCATACTGGAAGCCAGAGGGCGCCCTCGAGCAGAAGCTCCACATTTCCCTCAGAGAAGTAATAGCTTTCAGGAAATGTGAAGCTAGCGGTGTGTAAGTTAGCAGAGCTGAATAAAAAGAATATAGAAACGCTTTGATTAAATATGACGACAATAAACACTACTGCATCAAGATATGGTGTATTTGAGTTCTTCAAGCCTTCTCAGGTATTTTCATAATAATAAAGTATGCAGTGCTGATTGACATAGACTTTATTACTGTATAGACATCAGTCTCATTATGTGAAGAGAAGCTCACAAACACTCGACTTGAGTTAAAACGTGTTATTAAACGTTGTACTTTGTTGGACAACATATTACTAGTTTGTGAAGATTGTTGCGCACATTATAAGCGACTCAAACTCGCAGTGCTTTCAGACGGAGCAGCGTTTACTGATCACAGAGCCGCTCTTCACTGACACGCAGGGCAGATATTTAATAACAGCCTTTGCGCTTTCATAATCGCACATAATCCAAATCGCGATTGCGGTTCGATTTCGATTAATCGTGCTGCCCTAAGTAAAAGGTATAAGAATTTATACAAGAAATAAAGCAAACAATTCAGTCAAACATACAAAGTCAGCGCTAGTTGGCTACAACGGTAACGTAAAGTTATAGCCTAAAAAATATAAAGTAATGAAACTTCACTTTGCCCTCAGCCTAAACGATTTGCCAGGGAACAAATTAGAGATCCATGAGACCAAAGATCGGCCGTTAGAGCTACACAAGGCGAATTATATCTCATGTTTAACCACTACAGGACATCAGAGCCAGCAGCAAATGTCAGATGGACTAGCCGAGGAAAGGCTGCTCTCGCCGGGGTTAATGAGCGCTGAGCACCCCCTCATCGACTGGATCTCACAACTCCGATAACCCCAGATAAAATATTAAAATGGGCGCTCTCTTTATAAATAAACCACAGATTTGAGCTTTAACCCCCTCAAGTCGGCGGTCGCGCCGGCGCATTCGGCTCTCCTTTTTTCTCATCAGTGTCAAAGAGACTCAAATAACTCTGTTTTTTTTTTATCATTCATGCAAGTGTTATACATCATTATATTCTGTTAAGTTTACATTTTTTTGTGTACAGTCACAATAAAAACTAATTGTTGTGCTTTTTGCAAAATAAGGGAAACAAACATGATTCGCGATCTTCAGCCTCTCTCTCAATGATGTCTAACCTGATTCGCTTCAGAAAATGACCTGTAGCTTAGTGAGAACTTGACACACAAACCTGAGACATATGTCTAAAGAAACGTTGAAATGTCAGGTTTTAAATCATGTAAATCAAAACGAAAACAAATATTCTGTGTTTATGTAATCTGTGTGAAAAGTGGGAGATATCAGTCAACTCATTACTGCCTCATTACCCGCTAATGTGGCCACGCCCACAGACCGCACGCTCATTCAGATTCAAATACAGGGAATCCATGCGCAATACAAACACAACTAGTGAAGCTATGGTTCAGATATATCGCTTTGAGTAATAATCCTGGAATAATTCTCCTCATGGAAAGCTGATTCAGAGCTGATTGTAAGGTAGGCTACGTTTAAAAGGCTCAGTTAAAGGGTTAGTTCACCCAAAAATGAAAATTCTGTCATTAATTACTTACCCTCATGTCGTTCGACACCCGTCAGACCTCCGTTCATCTTCGGAACAGAAATGAAGATATTTTAGTTGAAATCTGATGGCTCAGAAAGGCCTCCATTGGCACAATGGCACGGTTCACTCTCAAGACCCTTAAAAGGCACTAAAGACGTCGTTACAAAGTCCATCTCTACAGTGGTTCTAAAATAACTTTATGAATCGGCGACAATAGTTTTTGTGCGCAAAAAAACCCTAAATAACGACTTGCATAGTGATGACGATTTCAAAACAAAGCATCATGAAGCTTCGAAGTGTTATGAATCACTGAGCCGAATGATGATTCGGATCGCGTGTCAAACCGCCAAACTGCTGAAATTTGGCGATTCAAACCGCTGAATCGACTCAGTGATTCATAACGCTTCGAAGCTTCATGATGCTTTGTTTTGAAATCGTCATCACTATGTAAGTCGTTATTTAGGGTTTTTTTGCGCACAAAAACTATTGTTGTCGATTCATAAAGTTATTTTAGAACCACTGTAGAGAGATGGACTTTTTAACGACGTCTTTAGTGCCTTTTAAGGGTCTTGAGAGTGAACCGTGCCATTGTGCCAATGGAGGCCTTTCAGAGCCATCAGATTTCAACTTAAATATCTTAATTTCTGTTCTGAAGATGAACGGAGGTCTTACGGGTGTCGAACGACATGAGGGTAAGTAATTAATGACAGAATTTTCATTTTTGGGTGAACTAACCCTTTAAAGCTACACTGTGTGATATTTTCCCCCATCTAGCGGTTAAAAGGAATATGACAATCCAGTGAATATTAGTTTCTCTTCCTCTCAATTCCGATTTCGTATTAACTCCTACGGTGGCCGATTTAGTCCAATATTAACATGGCTTCCAGTTCGACCTCGTCCACATTCGACACGGTGCCATCGAGTGTTAAAACGCGAAAGGCGAAGCTTGAATTTACGTGTATGTCCCTCTTTGGCTAATGTACTTTGAAGATGGCGGGGCAACATGGCGACCCGCATTCGAACCCCTCACCCGTATGTATTTTCAATGGCATATTATAAACTTACGAGAATACTTTATTACTTGAAAGAAGTAAATATACATTAATGAGCACATATATTTTTGAAAGAATTAAGTGTTTTTAGCTAAGAATAAACTAAAAAAGTTACACAGTGTAGCTTTAACATTACTGTTTAAATATAAATCAAACAACTACATTATGGCCTGAAAAAGTCTTAAAACTACATTTTGTCACACATTAATAACAGTAGTATTTTAAAATTTCGCGGGGTTTCAAATCAAGACATTTTGTTTCTCTGCCTCACACAATCACTCTTGTTGCGGCTGTTGTTATAGCAACAAAAGACGCCCTCGGCTGCTATTTTGAACCAAAAGAGCGCTCTTGTCAACTTTTTCTTGTCAAAAAAGACGTCAAGTGTGAACAGGTTCAATAGAACAGGATTTATTTGAAAAATAAATATTTAGATGTATAAACAAAAAATGAATGTTGATCAATTGAATAAATCCATGAATGGTAGTGTTTTGTCATATGCAGCCCAGCCCTAATATACACACAAACACACAGTCCTCTCATTAACAGGAAGAGGCACTGATACACACACACATCTTGTTCTCACTCATGAGCATGAGCACAGAGAAATAACAGATGGTCTCAACTCTCGAGCGAACACATTCACACTTACATCACAAACTCCTGTTCATCCTCTGCCTGGAAATGATATGTTCGATTATCTGCAGAGGGAAAGAGGAGCGAGAGTATTAGGGGAAAGCAGTGCATTATGTGAACTGCTCTTCAGTCTCTGAACACTGCACTTAGTGCGCTCTGCCTGTGTAATGGAGTTAGACTTCTAGAGGCCTTGCTCGCACTTGGCATGGATGAAAGTACTCTGAAGTTTGGCAGGGGACACTCACGGGAGATGAGGTCAAAGCACTTCTTATCCTCTCCGCTGGGTTTAACCTGGCAGGTCAGCAGATTCAGTCTCACCGGCTGCCTGTTGGACTGGACAGAGAATAATTACAGTGAGTTTTGCGGCTGGTTTATGGACACGTCACTTAATATGTCGCCAAGGTAAAGGCATTTACCTGGCTAACATAGAAGAGACTTTATGAAAATTGGAAGAGTGACTTGGAAAATGTTCATATGCCATTGCATACCAGTTGCTTATGAATTTACAGTTTTCATTAAGTTAATGACATATTTTATTTTTATATTATATTATGCCATGGTCTGTCTGAATACTCGATTCTGATTGGCTGGAAGGTGGGCAATAAAATCGTTAATGCACACGTAGTTCCAAGTCGGTAGAATCTCCGTTCTATATTAATGCACTGTTTTCATTGAAGCACACACAGACATTCAGGAGCACAGAAACTTGACTTTTAGTCATTTAATAGCTAAACTACTGGATTACTACATTTTATTTCTCAGTAACGATGGGGTTACATTAACAATTTTAACGCACTTCACGGAGGCAAACACTCTCTTCGCTTTGCATTGGGCGGTTCTTTGCCTCCACGACGACGTGCATTAAAATCCTTTCATGCACAGCTAGCCGTGGATTATCCCTTACTTATTTGAGTTATTTTAGTTGGACTATTATTTATTTAAAAAAAATCCTAATTGTTGATTCCTGCAGACAAGAGAAATAAGAAATAAAACTAAATAATAACAGGAGAGGCTGAACTCAACTTGATTTATATATTACTAAATGTAATATGTGACAAGTCATAACAATATCTAAGTACACAGATATTTAAGAAACACTCATATACACCATGTTTTGTCTGACTCAAATCCCAGAGAGAATGTTTTGCTGAGAAAATAAAAAACGAAAATCTACAACAACAAAAAAGCTCATGGGACAAAAGCTTTGCTGGAAGTAATGTGGTAAAACAGACTGCTTTAGCTCCATACTGGTAACAATAACAACCTTGATGAAATACAGGACTACCAACACAGTTCTTGCATGACATCTGGGCAGTATTGATGTGAAAATATTTCAATGTTTATAAGAAATAAAATGTAATTAGTTATTAATTAGATCAACGGTTTCAGACTTAAAGGGATAGTTCACCCAAAAATAAAAATTAGCCCATGATTTACTCACCCTCAAGTCATCCGAGGTGTGTATGACATTCTTCTTTCAGACAAATACAATCAGAGTAATAATAAAAATGTCCTGACTCTTCCAAGCTTTATAATGGCAGTGGCTGGCTGTTTCTGTTTTGAAGTCCATAAAAGTGAATCTCTCCATCATAAAAGTGCATCTATCCATCATAAAAGTGCATCTGTCCATCATAAAAGTGCATCTATACAACATAAAAGTGCATCTATCCATTATAAAAGTGCATCTATCCATCATAAAAGTGCATCTATACAACATAAAAGTGCATCTATCCATCATAAAAGTGAATCTATCCATCATAAAAGTGCATTTATACAACATAAAAGTGCATCTGTCCATCATAAAAGTGTATCTGTCCATCATAAAAGTGCATCTGTCCATCATAAAAAAGCATCTATCCATCATAAAAGTGCATCTATCATCATAAAAGTGCATCCATCCATCCATCCATCATAAAAGTGCATCTATCATCATAAAAGTGCATCTCTCCAGAAGTGCTAGTTATTTGAGTTTTAAATATGGTAATTTTTTCTTAGACAAATGCATCGTTTCGCTTCAGAAGGCCTTTAATAATCCCCGGAGCCGTGTGGAGCAGTTACATGATGTATAGATGCACTTTTATGGACTTCAAAACAGAAACAGTCATTCACTGCCATTATAAAGCTTGGGAGAGCCAGGATGTGTTTTAATATAACTCAGATTGTATTTGTCTGAAAGAAGAATGTCATACACACAGAGGATGACTTGAGAGTGAGGAAATCATGGGCTAATTAAATTAATATCCCTTTAAGACAAACCAGAGGTGTGAATAAACCACAATATTAATGTTCGTTTTGCATTCAGTAAACAATCCTGTGCAATATTCATGTAGGTTACACTTCAGACATTCTACTAACTATAAGTAACTTTGAAACTACATGTCAACTAACTCTCAGAGTATTAGTAGACTGTTAGGTTAGGGTTTGGGTTAGTAGTAGTGTTAGACCGATATATGCGATTTTTACGAGTATCGGCATCGGCCGATATAAGGCTGCTGCGTTCGCAGATATTTTTTTCCCTGCATTATTTACAGACAGGCGTCCACAGGGCAGCTCTCACCGTCTTCAAACTGTCTTGCTCTCCCTCCCTCGCGCATATTAATCAAAATCAATTGAGAATTGACATGATGGTAAAAGGTCGAAAGACCGAAGTTTCACGTGGAGCATTGGGAGATTTTTTTTCCTGAATTACCGCTGGTGTTGCTCTACAAGAGATTAAGTGCACCATTAAATGACTAGGTTGTAAATAGTTTTAAAATAAAGTATAGTACAGTCAGTGTGCACTTTATTATGCTGCTTGCTTGTTGATACTGCATGCATATAGTGTAATTATTTTATTTATGCTTAAATATTTATTTTCAGAATTTATTTTCACCACTGAACTCTTTTTTTTTTTCTTGTTCTACCTCACCTGTTTTTACTATTTGTTAAATATAGTTTTTTTTAGTTCAATAAATGTTCCTTTTTTAAATTGTAATCATCATGATCATTGTGTCATTTTTATGATGTAAATTGAGAGAGCAAAAGCAGTATCGGCTCCAAATATCGGCTCAAGAAAATCGGCAGCCCGTATCAGTCATCGGCTAAGGCTGATGGAAAAAAATCGCAATCGGCATCGGCACTAAAAAATCCATATCGGTCGATCCCTAGTTAGTAGTTGACATGTAGTTGAAAAGTTGCTTATAGTAATGTCTAAAGTGGACCATCTAAATAAAGTGAAACAACTATGATGAACATTGTTCGGGTTCTGAAAAAAAAAAAAAAAAAAAAAAACCTTTCGTTTTGGTCAACCCAAGGTGAATAAATACAAAAATACCAGCACTGATGCAAGAAAACTGCATCACATTAAAATGCTATCAGACAGGAATATGAGCACGCTGCCACAGAGAGCAGATGCAAAAAGCCTTCGCTCCACACGCCTCAGTGTCCTTACAGCAGATTACACCAGGAAACTCATCGACCACCCGGGCCCAGAGCATGCTGGGTCTCGTTGTGCTAATATCATTAGTGTATGAGTCAGATCGGTGCATGTTTCTATAGCAACTGGGCAGCAATATCCCCCAGTTCACCTTCACACGGTGAGAGATAGTTTTGATTGAGTGCTAAAGTGAGGAAACAAAAAGCCTTAAAAGTTTAGTTCACCCAAAAATGAAAATTCTGTCATTAATTACTTACCCTCATGTCGTTCGACACCCGTCAGACCTCCGTTCATCTTCGGACACAAATGAAGATATTTTAGTTGAAATCTGATGGCTCTGAAAGGCCTCCATTGGCACAATGGCACTTTACACTCTCAAGACCCTTAAAAGGCACTAAAGACGTCGTTACAAAGTCCATCTCACTACAGTGGTTCTACAATAACTTTATGAATCGGCGACAATAGTTTTTGTGCGCAAAAAAACCCTAAATAACGACTTACATAGTGATGGCGATTTCAAAACACGGCCTCATGAAGCTTCGAAGTGTTATGAATCAGTGAGTCGAATCATGATTCGGATCGCGTGTCAAACCGCCAAACTGCTGAAATTTGGCGATTCAAACTGCTGAATCGACTCACTGATTCATAACGCTTCGAAGCTTCATGAGGCCGTGTTTTGAAATCGTCATCACTATGTAAGTCGTTATTTAGTGTTTTTTTTGCGCACAAAAACTATTATCGCCGATTCATAAAGTTATTTTAGAACCACTGTAGTGAGATGGACTTTGTAACGACGTCTTTAGTGCCTTTTAAGGGTCTTGAGAGTGAACCGTGCCATTGAGCCAATGGAGGCCTTTCAGAGCCATCAGATTTCAACTAAAATATCTTCATTTGTGTTCTGAAGATGAACGGAGGTCTGACGGGTCTCGAACGACATGAGGGTAAGTAATTAATGACAGAATTTTCATTTTTGGGTGAACTAACCCTTTAAGATGTTTAAACCGTGGCAGCTGTGTGGCTTCACTGTTTATATACAACCGCTTGAACGCTACAGCTATACTTGGGGAATTACATTCGATAGGCAAGTAGTGATAAAATGACTCCAAAGATCAGCATATTCTGTAAGCTATTGACCAAACTTGAGTATATCTCGTAGTATTACTCTGGTTAGTACTCACTGTGGCATGGGAGATTGTGAGGATGCCATTTTTCACTGAGCACTTCCTCCTCTGCCACACTTTACGGATCCTGTGAATGAAAATCATTACACCCGTCCTTAGAATCTCTAAAATGGCTTGGTAATTGGAACAAAGGAAAATGTTTGCATTATTTCATTTAAGAAGAATAAAAATTCTGTTCTGTCAAATTCTTTCAAAGTCAGAAGGTAAAAAGTTTAACAAAATTCATTAAGGGTTGCAAATATAGCCAAAATTAAGTTGTTACACAGTGGGATCGCGATGCTTGTTCTAGACCAAGTGTTGGTTTATAGTTATTGATAAACTTATATTTCCCATAAACTGCACAAAACATATTTATTTGATATCTTTCTCATTCAATAAATGGTTCAGGTTTGAATGGGTCAACACAGCTAGCACTACAATGTATGTAAAAATTGAATTATTTAAAAATTGTATACACCAACATTAAAAAGTTAGGTTAGTAGGACTTTTTAATGTTTTTGAAAGAAGTCTCTCATGCACACCAAAGCCCTATTTGGACGGTAATTGTTTCTCGTGGGGTCGTAAGGCATTTTCATCATTGACAGGGGCTAGTCTGTGATTTTATCGCCATCTGAATCCAGAATGTCTGTGTTTTTCTCCCCCCACACGCGTAATAATCCTGTCCGAATTACCTACTTTTTTAGACAAACACCAAGGTCGTGTGGTGATTTAATTGCCGTCCGAATCCACGTCTTCAAGAATATATCACTTCAAAATTAACTGTTTATATCCTTTTTGACCCCTGCAGAGCACCGTACGGTTGTAATTTGGATGCATTTTAAAGATCTAGACTTTTATTACTGAAATGCTGGCAAGTATTTACAAGAGCAATATATTTAATCACCGCTCAAAAAATAAAAAGAAGAAAAGCACGTAAACATTTGAAATGGGCCGTTATTACGGCAGCAATTCTATATGTTAAAATAACCATTATCATGTAAATAAGAAGCTGTATTCACCCATGTGGGATAAAATGACATCCTTTATTTTGAGATATACAAGACAGAAAACCATTTTAACTATAATGTGCGTCTATATATTCCGATTTTTAAACAGATTTAAATAATTAAATAATAATTAGTAGGGCTGGGCGATATGGCCAAAAAATGATCTTGATAAAATCTTTTCATATCAGTCGATATCCATAATTATCACGATAAATGTAAAATATTTCTTTCTTTCAAATTTAAAGGCAGATTTTGAAAGTTGAAAGTGAAAGTTGTAGAAACCAGACAGTTAATTGTGGTTTTAAACTACTCTTTATTGTCAGAATATGACAAACACTTCAAGTTTTTGAGTTCCTTACGCTTTACCAGTCATTTTTCATTTTAAATACATTTCTTAATAGAAAAAATGAATGTCTTAGTTTCCGCATGTGCTAACGGGTAATATTGTTTCTAGTCATGAAACCGGTTTGTGTGGCCTGATTTGGCATATGCTGTATCTTCAGCTGCAGTATTAATAATATTACCTGGTTTGTTTTAGAAATGCACATTTGACAGTGAATTGACAGTAGAAGTAGCTTGAGTTAGGAGGAAGTACATGTGTGTTCATCAACAAAAACACGGACATCTGTAAAAATTGTAACAACCTCATTTTTATATGGTAAAATGTGAACCATTGGTCTTCCCTAGTATCAGGGATTTAGATCATGATAACCACAGTTAAAAACACACATATAGCTCTTCACTGCCATGGTAAAATGTATCTAGGCTACATGGTTTCTATGGTATTTGTGTGAAAAACAGTAGCCTGAAAACATTTAGTAGCCTATAAATGCACAAATTCTTATAGATAAATAAAAATACTGTAATAATATTCCATTACTCCTTTAATACATGTCTACATTAGTAATACAATACAATTCTATATGATTATCCCATATTTCTTTTATTTATTTTTTAATTTAAACAGTATTAATTTGAAATATAAATATTTTTTGCATTATAAAAAACTTCTGCTGAATAAAAGTATTTCTTTCTCTTCAAAAAAGTCTTACTGTGCCCAAACTCATTAAAACAAACATTAAAACATAGGATGTGTGCCTTTAATGCTTTTAAAAGAGCTTTTTCAATGGGAGTGCGTAATGTTACATCTCCTATGGTAAAGCATTGAGACGTCTGGTGTTTATAGTGCATGCATTTAAGTGACTTGACACGTTAGAGCTGGAGGAAGCAGTGATCAGAAGCAATGTGGTGTTGAATCAATCAATTATAGTGTAGCCGATTCCATTAGACACTATTAATTAAGTCGCATACATTTCACATCAGTGTGTGAGCTTACCCATCACTCTTCTTGAAGAGATAGCCCTTCTTCTCACAGCCAAACTCCTTATTGCCCTGCAGCTGGTGCATACTGTAACCGCTCTGCTTGCTCTGAGAATCCTGTACGTCACAACAAAAACTGTCAAAATCGAACAAATAAAACAGTACCGAGCAAAGTAGCATGCCATTATACGATCATACATTTAGTAAATGAAACCTTATCGTAAAGGGGGAAAACAGTGATCAAAAGTCTGACTATATTGAAAATCTGGGATTTTTATTTTTCATTAAACCTGGAATATTTGAAACAAAGAAACATTATGATGTAAAATGAAGAAGAAATATTAAGTATTTTAGTCTAGCAACAAATGTAACCACAATATGATAATACGATTTGGGGGTGTAACGGTACACGTATTCGTACCGAACCGTTTCGGGTGCGTATGTGTACCGAATGCAATCTTTAAGAGTTAAAGGGTTAGTTCACCCAAAAATGAAAATTCTGTCATTAATTACTTACCCTCATGTCGTTCGACACCCGTAAGACCTCCGTTCATCTTCAGAACACAAATGAAGATATTTTAGTTGAAATCTGATGGCTCTGAAAGGCCTCCATTGGCACAATGAAACTTGCATTCACAAGACCCATTAAAAGGTACTAAAGACGTCATTACAAAGTCCATCTCACTACAGTGGTTCTACAATAACTTTATGAAGCGACGAGAATAGTTTTTGTGCGCAAAAAACAAACAAAATAACGACTTTATTCAACAAGTGCTTGTCTTCCGTCTAGGCCTCTGACGTGAACTCATGAAGCACATGAATGCGCGAGGATATGACGTAGTCCATCTCACTACAGTGGTTCTACAATAACTATGAATCGGCGAGAATAGTTTTTGTGCGCAAAAAAACCCTAAATAACGACTTATATAGTGATGACGATTTCAAAACACGGCCTCATGAAGCTTCGAAGCGTTATGAATCAGTGAGTCGAATCATGATTCGGATTGCGCGTCAAACCGCCAAACTGCTGAAATTTGGCGATTCAAACTGCTGAATCGACTCACTGATTCATAACGCTTCGAAGCTTCATGATGCCGTGTTTTGAAATCGTCGTCGTTATTTAGGGTTTTTTTGCGCACAAAAACTATTCTCGCCGATTCATAAAGTTATTGTAGAACCACTGTAGTGAGATGGACTTTGTAACAACGTCTTTAGTGCCTTTTAAGGGTCTTGAGAGTGAACCGTGCCATTGAGCCAATGGAGGCCTTTCTGAGCCATCAGATTTCAACTAAAATATCTTCATTTGTGTTCTGAAGATGAACGGAGGTCTGACGGGTGTCGAACGACATGAGGGTAAGTAATTAATGACAGAATTTTCATTTTTGGGTGAACTAACCCTTTAAGTATTTTATTCTAGCAACAAACATGTAACCACAATATGATAAAACAATTCGGGGGTGTAACGGTACACGTATTCCTACCGAACCGTTTCGTGTACCGAATGCAACCTTTAAGAGTTAACAGTAGGCTTGCTTGTTTTACGCGTGGAACATACTTCAATCAGAGTTCCCAGCTCCCACATGAACATTTTAAGTACTCTGTCAGGACCACTATCGTCAAAGATGATTGACTATTAGCATACAGTTTGGATTGGCGGTATGGTTCTGTTCTGGGCAAGCATCCATACAGACTAGCATGGATAAGAGCAGGGAAAGCAACGATAACCCCCCTTAGGGTAAACAGAAAAGAACCAACATAATGTATTGCAGATATCATTATTGTCGATATTAAATGTACAAAATAATTCAGGAATTTAGTCTGATTCAAGGGGAATCAGAAAACCAAATCCTGACAGGACGAGAGGAGGAGCTGGGGATGGAGGAGGGTAAATGAGCTCTGGAGAAACGCAATAGCTGCTGATAATACTGAAGGAGCTTATATATGTAAGCTGTAGGGGTGTGACGAGATCTCGCCAGACTAAACTGTGACGAGATTTCTCGTTGAGGTGAAAAGCTGTCTCGTGTCATATTGTCATTACCTGGAAGTTAGCATAGAATATGCCAACGTTTACATTACGCCTCCACTCTAGTTTAGCTTTTTATAGAAATAAAAACTATTTAATTCAGGTGGATTCAATTCTATCAGCTGTGTTATGAGTGTGTTACGTGTTAGTGAAGCGCTTGCATTGAGCTTGTGTTACATGTTAGTGGACTGGACCGTGGCAGAGGATTCGAGGTGCAGCAGAAGCGTCAGGCTTATATTTTAAAATGCACATTCAGCACTAGGGTTGGGCGATGTTTACAGTAAAACATTGTGATGGTCGATGATATCAACGTTTTTTTTTTTTTGGGGGGGGGGGGGGGTAATTATGTAGATCATTTACTATATCTCTTTACATAAATACTATTTTCAACTTAAAACTATCATTTCGTTATTTTTACTAACCCAAATAATGACTCGTCCGCTAGGTTGCAAATGAGGGGGAAAAAGTAGCTTCCTACCACTTAAGAGTTGAGCTCTTTTTATATTAATATACCTCTTTACATAATGCTATTTTCTACTTTAAAAAAATTATTTTGTTATTTTACTAACCCAGTGTTTTGTATGTGAATGCTGTTTCACGTGAATATTACCACAGGAGTGAAGCACAAAGCTTTGTTTAGCCTAGAAAGGAAATAATGGTCAGATAGCACTTTTTCATTCTGTTTTGCGATCTGGTCACTCGATTTTCCGTGAATTTTAACAATAGGTCTAGTCCATTTTATCCCAATGGACATGGACATCTTGTTTCTTTTCCCAAATCTTCACTCACGTCGCACCCATTTTCGCAGGGGATTATAAACGTTTCTTCCTTTCGTTTGCTTATAATTAAGTCTATTATAACTATTCACATCCAGTACTGTGGTAAAGTATAAAAAACACTGTAGGACGAATACCTTTTTACTTCAAATTTTATTTAACACAGTTTGTTCTTGTTTTTAAATTTTGTAAAGCGCGTCAAGTTTGGTTTATTTGAATAGCGCATTTCACACACACACACACACACACCGGTGATTTTAGTTTTGTTTTCTCTGGCAGTGAATAATCAAACATTGCCTAAATGTCTTGACCCTGTGGAAGATAAAATCCGCTCTTCAGACCTTTTACAACAAGTGTTGCTTTGCAACATCAGGAGAAAACATGAAGACGAAGATATTCGAAAAGGTGTCTATCCAACTTGTGTCCCACATTCCTCTCAAAGCGCAGAGCGGTATATGACGCATCTTCGCGGGGAAATAGTACTATGAATCAAATATTTTTCTAACTAATATTTAATTTTCTTATATTTTTTAGGTTACTATTATTTACTGAAAATCGTTTAAATGTTTTATACGCTGTAGTGTGTTGTTTCACTGACAGAATTGCTAAAATAAACACGCATGATTATGGATGTTTCAGCCTCAAATTATTTAAAAATGTAGGCTATATATATCTGGCATAGACTACAGTATTTAAAATAGCATATATATGCCTTAGTTACATTCTCAATTTAATTTACAGAGCAATCCCTGCTAAGTTTTTAGTTTAACTAATACTATAGAAGAGGATTAGTGTGTGTCGCACTCACAACAGACTCGCAACAGGGGCGTGTACACACAATCGCGAAATTGAAAGTGAAAATAAATGGGAGCGCACATTCAATTACCGCTGTTTGAAAGCGGCTCCCTGAGGCATGAGAATATCTCCCAATATAAAAGCTGTCTCGTTGTAACCATCTCTTAGCTCTGTATCATGCTTGAAGAAAATTGTGGTATATTGAAAAATTTGTATTTTGATTTGATTATGGTATTATGGTTATTGTTTGCACTTAATAGGCTACCTAGGATCAATTTGTGGGAAGGAGTTCAATTAGGAGGTCAATAGAAGCTCATGTGCAGTTCTAAGGTCAGAAGAGACAAACATACAGGAAAGAAGCCAGTCAGTTGAGTTTTTGGCAAAACCTTTACAGTGCTTGTTGTCTTTTACTGCATATGATAATTCATGCTCAGAAAGAAGAACTGAAATGACATTCATTACAAGATGATGAGTTAAAACATTTCAAATGCACCTGCACGCATTTTTTTCTAGTCATGCGTTTCGTCATTGAGGATTTCTTAAAAAAAAACGATGTAAAAATTTTGTCTTGTCTCGTTCTCGTGAACCCAATCTCGTGTCTCGTCACACCCCTAGTAAGCTGTAATAGACATCGTATTCCTATAGGTAGACGTGATCAGCTGATGCGAGCTTGACTAACGTGACCTGCCAGAACTGACGCTATGCTTGATTTCTGTCCCTTTTATCACGAAAATCAAACGATAAAAGCCGCTTTGACGCTCTTTAATGTGACGTGACAGATCGCGGTATAGTTCAAGCAGTGGCGCGCGAGTGAACGCGATCATCTCAAGAATAAACATGAATTAATATCTTAAGGTATGTTGAGGCTATATTACAACTTAACTGAAACGTGTCATATGTCATGTAATCACTCAATCAGTGTTTCAACAGCGGAAAGACGTCAATAAAACAGCTTGAAACAATAGCATCACATTTACCTCAGAAGTCATTCAGTGTCCACAGCTGTTAGTTCACTAGAGAAATCAACTCTTTCACTAAATATATGACCTATATTAGCCTATTCATTATATTCTACTGAACCTGTTAGTGAGGTCTGGATTATTTAATGTATGTTTAAATAAATCATGAAAATGACAGCCAACTGTGTATAAATTGTTATATTTTGACAACAAATTGGAGAAAAAAACGATTTTATAATTAGATTTAGAAGTTAATGCAAAAACTGCCTTATGTGAAGTTTACATGTTTGCATACAATGTGATTATTATATCTAAACATGAATATCAGCTGAATTTAGGCTGGGCTTTGTTGTTAACCTTTAATATTATAGTAAAGTGTAAGTAAGGGCTCCCTATAGTTTACAGCATTATCTTTAAGAAACTTTAAGTTATATTTGAATTCATTTAAGCAGATTTGTTCAGTAAACCACTGTTTAATAAAATAAATAAAAAGCAACTTTGTAAAAAAAAAACGTGACTTCAAAACCGAGGTACGTACCAAACATCAGTTTTGTACTGTTACACCCCTAACTTCTACTGTATTAAATTAGAAGAATACAAATGAAAAAAAAAAAAAGCATTTTCAGTAGACATATGCACTCTCAGGATATATAATAAAGTCAGATGGGAGGAAAAGAAGTCTGGCAACATTAAATGTTACTTTTATGAACTTACTCTCCTAGACTTCAGTTGGAAGGCAGTGAAAGAGAAAGAGGAGGAAAGGAGTCAGAAATGCAGATGTCAGATTATTATTATTGCAATGTGCCTTGTATAAAAATAAGAGCAAACCTAGCGTTACAATATTCATAGCAGTGTCCGAGGATAATACAACGCAGGGCATTGTTATTCAATCGAGCCCAGAAACGTCCGGTTCAAATGGACATCTACTCCAAACAAAACACATAAAAGATCAAACGCTGGGCTCTACAAAAGAGCTTGTGTTGTCACTGTCTGACCCTCTCTCTCATGAGAACACAAACACTGAAAACCTACAGTCTCTCAGAGGTGGTATATGTCAGGACAAACTGGACATGAAAAGCATGTTCACATCTGGACTCGTTCATATCTTTAATGCTGAATACAGCATGTAAACCCTTTGTATAATGACATATATGGACGTGATTGCACTATTCTGATAGATTACTCTCTGTGATCTGTCAATTTTTGTGCACATTGTGGACACATCCTCCGGTGATGTACTTACCTCTTTCTGGTCCAGTTGTAAGGACGACTTGATGAGGTCTCTGAGAGCTGTAAGCTGTTTTTTCTCTTCATCCTGGGTCTGTTTTATCTGACAGTACAGATTTACTGTGTTACAATATGGGGCGAAATAAACAATATAAAACAAACGGGCTGCTATTCATAAGGGTAAACACTCTCTTGAGGCGGCACTGCTAGTGAACCTTTATTACTTTTTTAAAGGAACAGTTTATTTGAGCTTTACTTTTTCCTGTCTGTATATGAGATAATATTTCTTTCTCATAGACTCGCATATTAATAATGCTTAAGTCTCATGATATCATATCTAATATAATCATAATGTTCTCACAAGTAGAGCTGCGTGCATAGTAACAGAACAGAAAACTATAAAACAGACATAAAGAAGTGCAAGTGTAAAGGTTTACTTACATTATAGAGATCAGCTGCTAATTTCTCGATATACTGCTTCAACTTGTCAGCGGTTTTCAAGCCGTCCTGGAAAAAGCTGAGAGAAAACACAAGTAAAAATGAAAGGTTGTTAGTGTGACGCGCGCTGTGACATGGGCACTGACCTTTGCATACGTGTAAAAATCAAAGTATACTTTGGGCTTAACTCCTACCCCCCCAAAACAACATCCAAATGCCCCCTCCTCCCTTTTCTGCGACTCAGTACAACAACAACTGCGGCCATCTCCTGCACATCAGTGTTTTTTTCATGTCATGCATCTTCTAGCAACAAGACTCTGTGAAAATTTGTTGTGTTCAGAGCGATTTGAAAGTCTGGTAGTGTGTGTTCCTCAGTCATTTAGTGTGTGATGCCCAGTTTTTCTATGCAACCATTTACAAAGTTGGCAAGTGTATAGGGCTGCGCAATATATCGAAATTATCGAAATATCGCAAATGTACATATCGCAATGGCACGCAATATCTGAATGATTTTAATAGGCTACTTCAACATTGTGAAAAGTGTACGTTTTAGGTTGATGCATATAGCAGAGAATAGACTGAGACTGTGAAGCATATCAGTTGGGAAAAGAAATAGATTTTACACACTTAAAGCAATATCGTATCGCATATCGAATATCACATTATTTAACAAGGATATCGCATTCTTCAATATCGCACAGCCCTACAAGTCAGTCCCTCCAGAAAAACGCGATTATGCGATCGCATGATTTAATGCATAATCAGCTAAAGTCCGCATATTTATGCAGGGGCTGCATTTTTTCAAATATGCCGCACTTTCGTCGCGTAAATTGCCTTCCGCGTGCAAAATATGCGGGGCTAGCTTGATTTCATAATCCCCGCATTTTCGTTGCAAAAAGGTCATATATATTAGCAGAAAGTTGAAAATTTTTTGTTTACTTCACACACATTTCCATTGCCATGGGAACGTTTTGAAGTGACGTAATTACCCGACGTGAACGTCATCGAAAAGCTGCAAACCTCGTGGTGAAACCATAGATATCGGTGAAACCATGATGAAGCACGCAAATTCCCATTTGCCAACAAAAATAACAGCAAAAGACTGCGCAAAGCAGTTTCCCGGTGTGTTGACCGATTTCGAAACACTGCATCATGAAGCTTCGAAGCGCTATGAATCAGTGAGTCGATTCAGCGGTTTGGATCGCAAAGATCCGAATCATGAATCGACTCACTGATTCATAATGCTTCGAATCTTCATGATGCTTTTTTTTTTTATCGGTCATCACTATATAAGTCGTTATTTAGGTTTTAGCACAAAAACTATTATCGTCGTGTGGCATATTCCTTTTGTAAAGCTACAGAACTTATTTTACTCAATGTTTTGTGAATTTGAGCAATGTGTTTATTAAGGTTTTCAATAAAACAAGATGTAAACAAGATCAATAAAACTTAAATATTCCCAGCACTTTCTGTGATGTTGTGCTTTTTTTCTCTTTTTCATCAAACCGCAGTCTTTGCAAGTTCCCGCAATTTTTTGGCATAAATATCCCGCATTTTCCATCGCATTTTTTAAGAAAACGTGCCGCATAATCAAGGATTTTTGCCCGCAACAATCACAAAAAAAAGCTGTGTTTTTCTGGAAGGACTGACAAGTGTATAAAGCCTACCTCCGGTTTCACACACAAGGACTAAGACTAGTCTCAGACTAAAATTCACATTAGAGCTGTTTTAACCGGAAGTAACTTGCATTGACATTATCTTAAAATATTTCAGTGCCATTGTTATGTCTGAAAATGCACAGCAGTAATGCTTTTTTTCCTAAGGCATGTTTATAAAAGCTGCTTAAAGTCAAAATTAAACATGTGTTCTGAGTTTGTCACACCACAGACAAATGTGTTATTAACCACCCAGCCAAATTTGAATCATAAAAAAATCCGCCAAGTAAATAAAACAGCTTATCAAAATCTTGAAAAAATAAGCAGCATTCTCTTCTCTCAAACGCTGTTTATAATGCGTTTAGAAACAAATCTCACAATTGCCTTTACAGGGACTTTAAGGGTGCTTTCACACTAGCACTTTTGGTGCGCACCCTGGTTCGATTGACGTCAGAGTTCGGTTCTTTTGGATGATGTGAACGCGGTCTTCCGAACTCAGAACCGTACCTGAGTCCGCTTAAAAAGGTGGTCTGGGGTTTGGTTCATGTGAACTCTGATACGGTTCGCTGCTGATGTGAACACAATCGTACTAAATCGTGGAAGTGAACCGCTATTAATGACGTATGATTTGATAAAAAAGTGTGTTTGTGTGTGTTTCACTAATTTTCCTGACGAGCGTGACTGATATACTACAAGCTGTAGATCTCATTTCTGCCCGTCTTCAGAGTTCTTTAGAGCATTTGCAGTACATTCCCTGCAGACAGACGCAAGTGCCATTACGTACTGAAGCTTTGGAAACAAAACCAACGGTTCAAAAACAAAAATATAAAAGTGAGGTGAGCAACGCTATGCATTTTGCCACCTTCTCGCTCGCCGTCTTTACCAAGCAAAGGGATAAACAGCTGCTGCCTTGATGACGCAAACACACCCGGTTTGGACCCAAATAATATAATATGAACACAGTCCAGCTGGGGCAGGGGGAGGGGGGAGCCATCAAACTCAGGCTCGGTCCAGGCAATCAAACCAAGTGTGAAAGCACCCTAAATGTCCTAATTGAACGAAGGCCTAATCCTGGCTTAATCTAAACCCTGTCTGTGAAACCTGAAAAATCTGTTCAGATTTAAAAGTTGTGTAGTGTATTCCAGCATTTTTGATATACCAGTCACTTTTGATCAATTGAATGCATTCCCAGATTAATAAAAGTAAAATTTTCATTAAAAAAATTCTTACCAACGTTAGTGTACATTTAATAACTGTGCAATTTCGAACTCTTTGAAGATAATTTATCTCAATTTCACACCCTAAATACTGATATCTTAACTCTCTAGAAGAAATGTCTTAACATACCTAACATTACTAACAGACATTGCATCAGTGAGAAAAGGATTCTGGGACACTCACTTGCACTGTGCATGATAATACTTGATGAGGTTCTGGAGGAGATCCACTCCCTTCTTGGTCTTAATCTCGTTCACTTTGATCAGGTACTGTTGGGAACCACAGAGCACACAGAGACATTGGTGTGCTAATAGGAAATTACATCGGAGATGCTGCACCCTTCTAAACACACACACACACACACACACACACACACACACACACACACACACACACACACACACACACACACACACACACACACACACACACACACACACACACACACACACACACACACACACACACACACACACACACACACACACACACACACACACACACACACACACACACACACACACACACACACGCGCTTTGAAGTGGTTAAAGTGGCTCAACTATAAGAATTGTGTTGAAATGCTCCACCCTAACACATCTGGTTTAGACAGAAATGTGGAGGGGACTACTTCAACCTGCATCAATTCTTATTATATAGTTAATAATATATACTTATTGGCTTGTATTTTAAGTTTCTTAGTATATTGTTTTGATTATGAAGTCCAATTGCAATAAAAGCAGTTTTATTTGATTGAAGTGAGCCTTGGAAATGGTTTTGTGTACTATGTAACTCAATATTACATTTGATTGAAGTTCACATAACGCATATATATATATATTTTTTTTTTTGTTTTTGTTTTTTGTTTTTTTTTTTGCTCGAAATAAACTTCAATCAAATTTAATATTAGAGTTACATAGTACAAACCATTTCCAAGGCTATTTAATTAGAAATAAAATTATATATATATATATTATATATTATATTTTATATATATATTATATAATATATATATTATAATTATATATTATATATAAAACGTGATACATACATACATACACACACACACACACACACACACACACACACACACACACACACACACACACACACACACACACACACACACACACACACACACACACACACACACACACACACACACACACACACACACACACACACACACACAATATACATAGAAAAATATAATAGCTTATATCCCATATATAGCTTACAAATTGATGATGCAATAAGTTTGGTTTGCATCTCAAAGATGACCAATACCACAGACCTGATCTACATATCAATACATCTCTGAAATATACGAGTATAATATTTATAAAACAGCAAAATATTATGTAAAACGTGATCAAACATAAAGCTGGTCTGATATCCTGGTATGTCTATACTCTGACTATACAAAGCGCACTGTTGCAAAAGCTTGACTGGTGAATATTAATCAGGTTATGTGAACGCATGGTTCAGTAATGTTACCTAGCAACGTCACAACAGCCTAATTAATATTAATGAGCTAACACTTGCATACCGTGATGTCTCAACCAGCCACTTGAAAAATATGAACACATCTGAAACTCTCCTGGCCTTTCACAACACCTCATGTGGCAGGAGAGAACAAAAGTTGCCGAACAATCAAGCTAACTTTTCTCGGAAGAGCGAGGAGGAAAGAGACAGACAGTTTAAATCCTCACAAGCCCACACACCTCACACATCTGCAGCTGAAAGATCCTCCGCTCCTTCTCCATCTCTTCTGCGATCTCCGCGCCGGTGATCTCCGTACGGATCATGCCGTGCTGCTTGGCATGTTCCCGCTTCTCCTTCTCAATCTTTGTGCTATGGCGAAAAAGACACAAAATGTGACAAAGCTGAAGTTCAGCTAGAGGTTGGCTCTTTCACTATGATGATGATGATATGTGTGTTTGGCAATAAACCTGCTGTACATCACCACATTACATTAAACAACCTTTTGTATACAGTAACCAAAGAATATAAACACACGGTAATGATACTTACAACTTGGTCTCATAGTCTTTCCAGGCCTTGTCGAAAGGCTTTTTAAGATCCTGTGTTGAGGGAAATAAAATAAATAGTGCAAGGAGCAATTAGGTTTACTGTGCAGAGTTATAGACCATTTTTCACAGTTGTTAACCTGAACATAATATGCAATATAAAGCACCATAAAGAAATCATCTAAATTTCAAGAGATTTGATCAGAACACTACTATAAAGCTCAGACTGCTGATGTACAGAAGTGACTGATATATGGACTGTGGTAATGCAATTGCTTTATTATCAGATTTTCCCACTCTCAGGAACCATTTCTCTGCACTTAATGACGTTATTCACTTTGCTACTACCCAAACGTTCATCTTCTCCAATAATAATTGATCATGAAACACACACAGATGTTTCGGAGTGTGTTACTTTATCTGAAGTGTATCAGTTTGCTGTATTCTTAGCTAGGGATTTGTTTACAGCATGAATATATTCATACTGCTGAAGCTTTTATGCTTCTGAATACATTTAAGTCTGAATCTGCGGTGCTGTTCTGCACTTCACGCTTTTGTGTAGTTTGTCATTCATGTTGCTGTTTTTAAGAGGTCGCATCTATTATGTTGTTTCAGAGAAATAAATATACATCAAATTGCAACTGATTTTTTATTTATTTATTAAGAATTCAAAATAAGTATAATATAATACCTTTTGGTAGCCTATTAAAAATAAAATATAAGTAAAATATCATTCGAATAAGAATATAATTATTCTTCAAAAAAATAATCAATGCAAATTGATGAATTTTAAATAACACACAGACTAAGATTAACAGCCTCGGATAGTTACAGATCAATTACAGTAGGGCTGTCTTTAACCGTTAAATACATTTCCCTATGGAGAAAAAAATATGAAAATAGTTTCAGTTATGACTTATTTATCACTTGATTCAGTCTATTTAGTTCCCTTTCAGTCGGTCACGTTCGACGTACGTCGGAACTGACCGACGAATTGGGATCTGATCTCAGAGACCAATCTACTTCGAGTGTATTAAAAACGAGCCAATGGAGATTGGCATGCGATCCACGCATTCCACGCACCGCCCCGCAGCGCGGGTATAAATAAGGAAGTGGAATGCTTGATCATTGCCTTTTTTTTCGGAGCCGAACAGCGTCATTGCTGTGTCTACGAAGAGTGTTATTCGAGTCTCGTGAGAAGGATTGCTGTTCCAGTGCGGGTGTGACGGCGCTTTTCAGCGGGTGGCCGCTTCAGAGGAGATAAAGAGCTGGTTTTGTTGGTTGGCTGGGCGTTTCCATTTCTGAGTGCTCACGCAGGCTTGCACTATCTGAACTGCGTGAGCCGCGGTCATCTCCCTGAGTGCTTCAGCACTGAAAGAGCGGTTTTCCTTTTCTAAAAGAGCAACACGGTTTGACCCTGCGTCTTTTTCAAGATGTCATTCAAACCGTGTGTTTCTGGATGCGGTTGTTTCCTGTCCTCATTTGACGGCCACGATCTCTCTCACATATAAACATGTGTGATTGCGTTCGTGGGTGATCCATGCTCTCTCAGGAGAGCATGGTCACGTCGGCGCGTTGTTCGTCTCACCTTTCTCGTAAGGGCTCGAGCGTTCAGCGCGCCGTGTGCCGTCGAGCGCCGGCTGACAGCGGGGGTTGCCACGGCAACCCAGCGCGTCACTCGGCACTCTCTAGATGCGCGGTCCAGACTATGAAACCTCAAATGGGGTTGAGTCCCTTTCCTTATTCCCTGATCTAGTTTCTTTTCTGGTGCATCAGAAAAGGACTACTTTAGTTAATAAGCTTTGGTGGACCTGAGGATTACAGTGGGGCATCCCCGCCGGGTACATCTCTTCGGGCCCCCACTCCTCTATCGCATCATGAGCATGCCGAGACTTTGTTCGTGGGTGGTTCATGTTCTCTCATGAGAACATGACCACGTCGGTGCGGTGTTCGTCTTGCCTTTTCATAGGGCTTGAGCGTTCAGCGCACCGTGTGCCGTCGAGTTTGACGGCCACGTTCACTGTTTCACATGCCTGCTGGTAGCTTACAGATGGGATTGCTGGTCCTTTTAAAACAAGGAGACCTAATGTTTCATTTGTGGCTCTGGCAGAGGACAGATGTCAATTGCTGCATCGGAGAGAGGGCTGTTATGCACTGGAAATGATGATGCTGAGTTTCCCACTATAATGGTGTGTGCTTTTGCTGAATCAGATTCAGAGTTGGCAGCCATGCTTTCCCGGGTGGCTGAGGCGTAGTGCAACGCTTAAATCGCCTTGCCTACCCCCGTGCCTTTTTTCCCGGATGGGCATTGGAAAAATGAGCAGTATGGAACTATTTGGTGTCAAAATATGGAACACCAAAAGGGCCAAAATCTGTATAAATTTTTCCCTCTCTCACTACCCTCTGTCCTGCATGTACGAGGGTAGTCCCGACCCAGGGGTTATGCAGGAACTGCGTGCGGTGGTGGACCTCGCTCTCTGGGCGACGGAAGTCACTGCACGCTCCCTGGGTCAGGCGATGTCCACACTAGTGGTCCAGGAACCTGGGGCTAAACCTGGCAGATATGCGTGAGTCCGACTAAGTTCGGTTCCTTAACGCCCCTGTCTGTCAGGCTGGCCTCTTCGGCGACGCCGTCGAGTACTTTGCCCAGCAGTTCTCGATGGCCTAGAAGCAGACAGAGGTGGTTTAAAAAAAAAAAAAAAAATCCTAATTCGCAGCACCTCTGCCTGCTTGTCGCCGAGGGCGCCCCCCCTGCGTCCACCTCTGCCCCTGCGAAACCCAGGCAGCAGCCTCCATCTGGGAGGCAGGGTGTCGGACGTAAGGGAGGCGCCCAACCCACTCAGGGCTTGCTAGTCTACAAGCAAGCGTAAGGGCAAGCGGCCCTGAGATGGGCAGCCCAGGGAGAACAGGAGCTGCTCCGAGGGAGTTGGTGTCCGCACCCCTCCCTCACCCCCCCGGAGGAGGACCGGGGGCCCTGACTGGTGTCAATACTCTGCCGCTGGCTCTCCGGAGTCCAGCGGTACCCACATTTTCAGAGCAGTTTCCTCTCTCCCTGGGCCCCAAGAGGGCCAGGTTGGCAGTGTGCGACGCCCCCGGGCCTTGTCACTTCTTTCCTCCCCTCCCTTCGCCAGGGGGCAGCAGTGTGGGCACCGAGAACGCCCCCGGGCCTTCTCACCCACACTCTGCCCCACCCTGGAACACTCAGACAACACTCCGGGCCGCCTCCGGGCCTCCCGAGTCGGGTCTGTCTATTCCGCCTCGCTGCCCCACCCCGGGTACGTCTGTGGTGCCGTTGGTCCCGCTTGTGCGGTCTCTGGGCTTCGGCCCCCAGGCCGTCTCGCTGGCTCATCCGTACCAACAGACTCGGCTACGCGATTCAGTTCGCTCACCGGCCTCCCAAGTACAAGGGCATCCTCTTCACCTCCGTGCGAAGCAGCGATGCTCAGGTCTTGCGGTCAGAGATCGATGTCCTACTGGCGAAGGACGCGGTCGAGCCGGTTCCTCCAGCCGATATGAAGGCGGGGTTCTACAGCCCCTACTTCATTGTACCCAAGAAAGGGGGTGGGTTACGGCCAATCTTGGACCTGCGTATCCTGAATCGGGCCCTGCACAAGCTCCCGTTCCGGATGCTAACGCAGAAACGCATCTTCGAATGCATCCGTCCCCAAGATTGGTTCGCAGCGATCGACCTGAAGGATGCGTACTTTCATGTCTCTATCCTTCCTCGACACAGACGTTCCTACGTTTTGCGTTCGAGGGGAAGGCATATCAGTACAAAGTCCTGCCCTTTGGGCTGTCCCTGTCGCCTCGCGTCTTCACGAAAGTCGCAGAGGCAGCCATTGTTCCGCTCAGAGAACGCGGCGTTCGTATCCTCAACTATCTCGACGACTGGCTCATACTCGCCCAGTCTCGGGAGCAGTTGTGCGAACACAGGGACATGGTGCTCAGTCACCTCAGCCTGTTGGGCCTTCGGGTCAACCGAGAGAAGAGCAAACTCTGTCCCACGCAGAGGATCTCTTATCTCGGTATGGAGCTGGATTCGGTCAGCCAGACTGCGCGCCTCACGGAAGAGCGGGTCCGGTCGGTGTTGAACTGCTTGAATTCGTTCAAGAACAGGACAGCGGTCCCACTGAAATTTTTTCAGAGGCTCCTGGGGCATATGGCATCTGCAGCCGCGGTTACGCCGCTCGGATTGCTTCATATGAGACCGCTTCAACACTGGCTCCATGGCCGAGTCCCGAGGTGGGCGTGGCAGAGCGGCCAGTACCGGGTCCCCGTGACTCCTTACTGCCGCCAAACTTTCAGCCCATGGTCCGACGCTTCGTTTCTCCGGGCCGGGGTGCCCTTAGAACAAGTGTCCAGGCATGCTGTGCTCTTCACGGATGCCTCCTCCATGGGCTAGGGGGCCACGTACAACGGGCATGCAGTTTCAGGTCTGTGGACGGGACCTCAATTGCATTGGCATATCAATTGCCTCGAGTTGTTAGCGGTACACTTGGCACTGCGCCGCCTCAAGGGGCCGCTACGTGGCAAGCATGTACTGGTCCGTACGGACAGCACTGCGGCCGTTGCGTACATCAACCGTCAGGGTGGTCTACGCTCCCGTTGCATGTTCCAACTCGCCCGCCACCTCCTCCTTTGGAGTCAGAAGCATCTGAGGTCGCTTCGTGCCATTCATCCCAGGTGCGCTGAACCAGACAGCCGACGAGCTCTCTCGCCAGTCGACACCTCCGGGGGAGTGGCGACTCCATCCCCAGGCGGTCCAGCTGATATGGGACCTCTTCGGAGCCGCACAGGTAGACCTGTTTGCCTCTCTGGACTCGACCCATTGCCAGTGGTACTATTCCCTGACCGGGGGCACCCTCGGCACGGATGCACTGGCGCACAGCTGGCCCCGGGACCTGCGCAAATATGCGTTTCCCCCAGTGAGCCTTCTTGCACAGACCCTGTGCAAGGTCAGGGAGGACGAGGAGCAGGTCTTGTTAGTTGCGCCCTACTGGCCCAACCGGACCTGGTTCCCAGAACTAACTCTCCTCGCGACAGCCCCTCCTTGGCCGATCCCCCTGAGGAGGGACCTTCTTTCTCAGGGACGGGGCACTCTATGGCACCCGCGTCCAGACCTCTGGAAACTCCATGTCTGGTCCCTGGACGGGACGCGGAGGTTCTAGGTGGTCTACCACAGGCAGTGGTGGACACCATCTCTTCTGCTAGAGCCCCCTCTACGAGGCGCCTCTACGCTTTGAAGTGGAACCTGTTCGTTGAATGGTGCTCTTCCCACCGGGAAGACCCCCGAAGGTGTTCGGTTAGTGTCGTGCTTTCTTTCCTGCAAGATGGGCTGGAGCGAAGGCTGTCTCCCTCCACCCTCAAAGTGTACGTCGCAGCAATAGCGGCGTATCACGACGCAGTCGAAGGTAAGTACATAGGAAAGCACGACTTAATCGTCAGGTTCCTCAGAGGTGCGAGGAGGCTAAATCCTCCTCGTCCAAACTCGTTACCCTCTTGGGACTTAGCTCTAGTGCTCAGAGCACTTCAGAGCCCTCCCTTTGAGCCTTTGCAGTCTGTGGAGCTTAAAATCCTGTCAATGAAGACAGTGCTTCTGACGGCATTGGCCTCCATCAAGAGGGTAGGGGACCTGCATGCACTTTCGGTCAACGAATCGTGCCTAGAATTCGGGCCGGCCAACTCTCACGTTGTCCTGAGACCCCGGCCTGGATACGTGCCCAAGGTTCCTACCACTCCCTTCCGGGACCAGGTAGTGAACCTGCAAGCGCTGCCCTCGGAGGAGGCAGACCCAGCCCAGGCTTTATGTCCCGTCCGCGCTCTTCGCGCTTACGTCGACCGGACTCAAAGCTTTCGGACCTCAGAGCAACTCTTTGTCTGTTACGGAGGCCAGCAGAAGGGAAAGGCTGTCTCCAAGCAGAGGTTAGCCCACTGGATAGTGGATGCTATCGTCTTGGCTTACCAGTCCCAAGACGTGCCTTGCCCGTTCGGGTTGCGAGCACACTCAACAAGGAGTGTTGCTTCTTCCTGGGCGCTGGCTCAAGGCGCCTCGCTGACAGATATATGTAGAGCTGCGGGCTGGGCGACACCTAACACGTTCGCTAGATTCTATAGCCTCCGTGTAGAGCCGGTATCTTCCCGCATCCTCGCCCCCAGTGGCCAGTAGCGCTAAGTGCCCGTTCTAAGTGTCGGCTTGCAACGCCACTCCCGCCCTCTGGGCCGGATACGTGCGTCTATTTTCTCCAGTTGTGTTCCCCGGAAACGGCTAACCCTGTCGAGCTCCTCCGTCACCCCTGCGGTGCCAGACGTTGCGGCCGTCTGACGCCAGGCCTGCACCCGTATGCTTGTGAAACGTGTGTGTAGGCTGGGTTCCATATGTAGCGGTCCCCTCACGGCTACCCCATATGTGTATTCTTCCACGGTACCAGCTGCCCTTCTCGGCTAGCCCCGTGTCTTTCCCTTGACAGAGCCCGCTCTGTCGTCTCTGGGCGTGTTCTTCCCCCCTGGGACCAGGCTGGAACCACCCCAGAGACTGCCATATGTTGCACTACCCTGCCAGGTTAGTCCTTATGTGTATTCTGCCACCTAGCCTTCTACGAAGGACGTGGCTCCGCAGCGTACCATCTCCCGAGACGGGCACGCTTTCCCAGCGTTATCCAATAGTCACACTGAGTGGGTCTTGCAGAAACAGCAGTGACTGACCTCCCTGCTTGGAGCCCTGACTTCCGTACCATCTAAGACGGTCCAGTGCGCTCAAGCAGGACGCTGGAAGGGCCAGCGCCCTGGCGTTTTGGTAGGGATCCCAATTCGTCGGTCAGTTCCGACGTACGTCGAACGTGACCGACTGAAAGGGAACGTCTCGGTTACGTATGTAACCCTCGTTCCCTGAAGGAGGGAACGGAGACGTACGTCCCGTCGCCAGGTGCTGTGCTTCCGCTAGGGGGCCGAGTCACTAGTTCGGCTCCTCAGCAGAAAAAGGCAATGATCAAGCATTCCACTTCCTTATTTATACCCGCGCTGCGGGGCGGTGCGTGGAATGCGTGGATCGCATGCCAATCTCCATTGGCTCGTTTTTAATACACTCGAAGTAGATTGGTCTCTGAGATCAGATCCCAATTCGTCGGTCAGTTCCGACGTACGTCTCCGTTCCCTCCTTCAGGGAACGAGGGTTACATACGTAACCGAGACGTTTTGTACCAAACACAATGTCATTTTCGTTTATGGAGATCTGGCACATCTTTCCTCTTGGGCGAGATCATGCTTACCCTGCTCATTAAATCCCTAATATGCCAGCAAACCAATGAGAACGCAGGACAGTGATGACGATACATAACAACAGAGCTTAGGGACCAAAGCTGCTGTGGATCCGCATACCCGCAACTATAGGTTTGAAGAAAATTATTGTTGTTTGGCAAATAAATAAATGACAGAGAGTTACATACGTATTACTAACATTTATTATATCATGTAAGCTTTATGATACACATCAAACAAAGTGTTATAGTAATTTATAGTGTTAATATTAATCAGCGAGTCCATGAATGGCTTGGGTATGCAGAGCATTCACAGCTTATATGGGCCGCACGCCACTGATATATATATATATATTTATATATAACCAAATAATTTCTAGAACACCATATATATATATGGGCTGTCAAAAGATTAATCGCATCCAAAATAAAAGTTTGTGTTTACATAATATATGTGTGTGTACTCTGTTAATTATTATTTATATATAAATACACACACAAGCATGTATATATTTAAGAAAAAAAATATTATTTTTATATATAAAACATTTATATTTATATATATTATAGATTATATAAATGTATATACAGTATATACATGCAAATATTTCTTAAATATATACATGAATGTGTGTGTATTTATATATAAATAATAATTAACAGAGTACACACACATATATTATGTAAACACAAACTTTTATTTTGGATGTGATTAATCGCGATTAATCTTTTGACAGCCCTATATATATATATACACATACACACATACATACACACATACATACATACACACTAACAGTCAAAAGTTTGGAATCATTAAGATTTATTAAAGGGTTAATTCACCCAAAAATGAAAATTCTGTCATTAATTACTCACCCTCATGTCGTTCGACACCCGTAAGACCTCCGTTCATCTTCAGAAAACAGATGAAGATATTTTTGTTGAAATCTGATGGCTCTGAAAGGCCTCCATTGGCACAATGAAACTTGCATTCACAAGACCTATTAAAAGGCACTAAAGACGTCGTTACAAAGTCCATCTCACTTCAGTGGTTCTACAATAACTTTATGAAGCGACGAGAATAGTTTTTGTGCGCAAAAAACAAACAAAATAACGACTTTATTCAACAAGTGCTTGTCTTCCGTCTAGGCCTCTGACGTGAACTCATGAAGCACATGAATGCGCGAGGATATGACGTAGCGCCGGCGTTCGGGCATCCAGGAAATGCACACTTTAGCCCCATTTTGAGCACTACGGCAAGACCTAAAGCACGATCAATGTAGAATTCAACAGCTTAGATACGGCGCGTCTTCCTCTGCTTGTAAACAAAGCTAGTCGCTTCCGGGTCATGTGTCCGAACGCAGCTCTATTCTCGCGCAATCGTCGTGGTGCTTCGTGAGTTCACGTCTGAGGCCTAGACGGAAGACAAGCACTTGTTGAATAAAGTCGTTATTTTGATTTTTGTTTGCGCACAAAAACTATTCTCCTCGCTTCATAAAATGATTGTAGAACCACTGTAGTGAGATGGACTTTGTTACGATGTCTTTAGTATCTTTTATGGGTCTTGTGAGTGTAAGTTACATTGTGCCAATGGAGGCCTTTCAGAGCCATCAGATTTCAACTAAAATATCTTCATTTGTGTTCTGAAGATGAACGGAGGTCTTACGGGTCTCGAACGACATGAGGGTAAGTCATTAATGACAGAATTTTCATTTTTGGTTGAACTAACCCTAAATCCAGAAGTTTCTTCTGCTCACCAAGGCTGAATTTATGTTATTAAAAATACATAAAAAACTGTAATATTGTGAAATATTATTAAAATGTAAAATAACTGTTTTCTATTTGAATATATTTAAAAATGTAATTTATTTCTGTGATTCAAAGCTGAATTTTCAGCATCTTTACTCCAGTGTCACATGATCCTTCAGAAATCATTCTAATATGATGATTTGCTGCTCAAGAAACATTATGATTATGATCAATGTTGAAAACATTTTTGTTTTTGGATTCTTTGATGAATAGAAAGTTCAAAAGAACAGTATTTATCTGAAATAGAAAGCTTTTGTAACATTGTACTACCGTTCAAAAAATTTGGGGGGGAAATAACTTGAATGAATACATGAATACATTTATTCAGCAAGGATGCATTAAATTGATCAAGTGACAGACATTTATAATGTTGCAAAAGCTTTATATTTCAGATAAATCCTGTTCTTTTGAACTCTATTCATTAAATAATCCTAATAAAATGTTTTACACAACTATTTTCAACATTGATAATAATAATAATAATGTTTCTTGAGCACTAAATCATCATATTAGAATGATTTCTGAAGGATCATGTGACTAAAGAATGGAGTAATGATGATGAAAATTCAGCTTTCAATAACAGGAATAAACTACATTTTAAAATATATTCAAATAGAAAAAAAAATATTTTAAATTGTCAAAATATTTCACAATAATACAGTTTTTGCTGTATTTTTGATCAAATAAATGCAGCCTTGGGGAGTTATTTGGTTTATTTAATGTGTTTAAATTAAAGTTAATTTGTTCAAGTTAGATTTTATATATTTAAAAAAAAAAATTATTAAGGTTATTGTTTAATGTATTACGACAACCCTACTATTAGCGTACTACTGTAAAAGTGTGTTTTGCTATATATATATTCCATATATCCGTGTAATGCTGATGCAACTGAATATAAAAGCTTTGTGTAAAACCTTGTTTAGTCTTCATTTCCTCATACACTTTAAGAGTCTCTGACTGAGTCCAGGTTACACATACAGAAGCATTGGTGTAGGTGCTAATGGTTTATGAGGCATCTGTTCCAGTGCCGGAAAGGTTTTAGAGAGAGCTGATAATGTCCTCCAGGGACAGCACTTATACCCTTCGACTGCCTCTGCCTCTGTCAATAAGGGCTTCAGAGAACGGTTTCGTTTCCGCTGAGTAAGAGGGTGAAAGAAAGAGAGAGACAAAGTATGAGTGAGACAAGAGAGTGAGAGAGAAAGAGTGGGGGCTGGAAGGTATGTAACCTCTGTCTACTGAGCAAAAAAGTGAAGCCTCATCACTTCCACTCAGAAATTCAGCTGATGCTGCAGAGGCTCTTAGCCTGGGTCATGCTAATGTGAAAACAATCAGACGAGCCCTTCCGAAACAGCTCAGTGTGAGACGGCCTTACACTTAGAGTAAGTCATTTTCACAATCACTACATGTTTGCTTTCAAGCCCGAGACATCAACAAAAGGCTGACAGTAGTGGTCGGTCTGACGCCTGAGCTCTTTACACCAGTAAACACTTCAAAACCGACCGAGTCAAAGGGCGTTAAACACTCCCACACTGTTTACTAGCACTAACAGTGGCCATTCCTTCAGCTCTGGGTTTCATAGAGGACAGTGGCGGGAAGAACCCTGTAATTTAACTCCAACCATATTTACAGTGTGCATTTTTTGGTCCAAAGGGACTCATTTAAGACCGATATGGGGCAGTAAATCAGGGTGTTCCTCAGAGGGGGCCTTTCCAATTAGTTCAGTCCAGAGACGGGATGTAAATCTTACCCCCTTCACTCCCTTCAGATCTCCTTTGAGCAGAGAGTCCAGGGTGAAGATGACATTGTGGCTGAGACTCTGGAGCTGAGGAGAAGAGTCAGAGGAGAATCAGAGCCAGTATCATACAGCTTATGATCACACAAGCCGTTTTTAGGACAGTGAAAACAGCGGTATACAGATAAGTACATTGTGTGAAAAATACAGTTTTTTTACACGTGAAACTTGAACACATGTTATATTGCACACTGTAAACACAATCAAAGCTTCAAAAACACAGGAAAAACAGGACCTTTAAATTATCAGCTTTAAAGGGCTATTTTAGGATATTTATAAAAGCATGATATTTGTGGGAATGACAAAATGACTTTCGCTTTAGTGCATGTATATAGCCGCGTTTCCACCGCAGGAACTTTGGGCTGGTACTCGATGTGTTTCGACCGCAGGGTCTAAATGAAGTTCCAGGTAAATATTTCCCCCTCCGAAAGTCCCTGCTCCCAAGGTAGTACTTTTTCAAAGTTCAGGAACTTTCGGGGGTGGGACTTGGGCGCTGAAAAAATTTCACCATGCAAACGACCTGATCCGATTACTTTCTGTGACGTGATATACAGCGCGCGCCTCCACAACTGAAGAGCGCGCGCCGCGCTCACACCAGGCTAATGTTGACAAGAGAGGAAAGTTCATTTTTCTGAGGTATTAAACGTTTTATTTCATAACATGTTATAAAAAAGATGTTGTAATAATGACACAGACATAGCCTGGCTACACCATCTCATCTTGACAGCGTCTGTCCTATAAGCTTCAACTGCGCCTGACAGAAGAATTCATTTTTCTGAGGTGATTCATACACTTTACAACAAATAATGAATAGCTTTTATAAAACTGTATAAGTCCTGGTGGCCGTTGAGAGTTGCCTTTTCAACAGGGAACATTAAAGCTGCTGGAGAGGACGTGTTGACATTTCTCTGTTTCTCGTAAGTTAGATATTAAAAAAAAGCTAAACAACTGCTTCAAATTGGTTAAGTAACATTACCCACAGTCTACTTTAATTACTTTTGTTAATATTTATACCTTTGTAATTATGGTATCTTTCCTTAATCATCTGAAATATCTATGCGTTTAGTACTAGCCTTGCTGAGCATGTCTTGAATGCTTTCATTCATGTTTCACCATACATCCTATGCTTTTATTAATAATTTGGGTGCATTTTATTGTTAATTTTGTGTTTTTCAAAATAAATGAATTGAATTAATTATGATTATAATTATGATTCCGCATTCATCGTTCACAGCTGTTGAAATAGCCATTGTATAGGACATAAATTAGGTTAAACTACTGCATGTCCGCCCACAGAAAAATAAATAAATATAAAAATAACCAACACAGAACTATTGATCCACGATACTAACATTATGAATCTGATGCGGCAGACAAACTGTGTGCACATGTCACAAAATGATTCCGACTGAAAGTCAGCACATGTAAACACCAGATCGGTTTAGATAACGTCTCCTGTAAACAGTCCACCGAATCTTTCAATCGGAATGATTTTAATCGGAATGACAAAAAAGTGTGCATGTAAACGTGGCTAGTGTCCGTAATAGCTGATAACATACGTTGTCTTATTTTAAATCTAGCTTTACGAGCTTTCAGAATACGCTTTAGTATCAGTGCTCGTCTCTTTTCCGCCGTTTTGTTAATGACCTCTTTAGTAAACCAAAATATAACCAGCAAAAGCAGCGCTGCTTGCATCTCCTCCACTTGTTATTGTTGCAAACAGTATCACAAAAAAATTATTACTGTCCGTCGCTGACTGGGAGGAGCAGTCGCACGCAGTCCCACGTCTCTGGACTAATTTGCCTAATCTTCACGGTACTTAAAGCCTTGTTTATACTCGACGCGACCACACGAGCGCGAGGATACGCGCGGCAAAAATGACGTCAACGCGGAGTGGGCGGCAGTGCGCATTGGGTGCGCAAGACCCCATTTCGCGTGCCGGTGTGCAGCTCATTTTTTGTAACAGCGCGCACGACTCCTCATCCGAAGATGAACGAGTTCTAGGCGAATCTAGCCGAGCATGACATCTCATCACACCAGCACCCAGTTTGCACATACAAATTAGGTGCTTATATTTACAAAACGAGCCAACAAAAGCAGAAATAAGCCCTTTTAAATAAAGATCCATGTTTAATCAAAAAAATTATAATTCACGAAACTAAATGAAAATGTTTAGTGAAATTAGGAAATATTTAAAAGATTGTTAGTTGTATACATGTGTGCATATATTTTGTCACAAGTAATATCAAGGTTTACGGAGTTTTACACAATTCTTTTGTAGCGTGGTTTTCGGTGAAAGGTACTAAAATAAATATTGTCACCTGTGTACAGTAGCCCACTTCTTCTCGAAGCTTTTTCCTGATGGTTTATAGAACTATTATTCCAAGTCGCCCTCTGTCGTTTCAAAGAATTGTACAACGGCGAGCGCATCGAGTATAAACGCCTCGTCCGCTTGGGGAGGAGCGCGCGCAGTCAGCGGAGGAGCCAGGCCAAAGTATAAACAAGGCTTTAGACCGCAGTGGAAACACAGACAGTAGCAGGTCAGGGGGGAAAAAAGTTCCTGGTACAAATTGTTCCGGGTAATTTATAGCCCCGTTTCCACCAAAATTGCCCAGGAACTTTTCCCCCCAGACCTGCTGCTGTCTGCGTTTCCATCGCGGTCTAAAGTACCGTTTAGTCCGGTGACTTTCCAGAGCCCACTGGATATCGTCCTCCGCATATACACTTAATAAAGCCTGAACCTCGTCATCTGTCGTATTTTTTCAACTCCATTGTTGATTCGAATAGCAAACGACTCTTACCAACAGACTTGCGTGCGCTCAACCAATCAGCATGTTCAGCGCCAAAGTCCCACCCCCGAAAGTTCCTGAACTTTGATAAAGTACTACCTTGCAAGCAGGGCCGTTCTGAGGGGGAAATCTTTACCCAGAACTTAATTTAGACCCTGGTTCCTGCGGTCGAAACACACCGAGAACCACCCCAAAGTCCCTAGTTCCTGCGGTCGAAACTTGGCTAAAATAAACCATTAAAATGCTCTTCATAGTCCAATTCTTCTCATCTTTTCATTTGACATAACTAATTCGTTTCTAATCTGCTTAAATAATCATCAGTAAAATAAATTATTTTTTGTATTTGAAGGTGTCTGTTACAGTATAATTATACATTTTAGTACTGAGTAGTAATAATAATCAACTACGGCCTGGTTTCACAGACAGGGTTTAGATTAAGCCAGGATTAGGCCATTTAAGTAGCTTTTATAAACATGCATTAGGAAAAAACATCACTGGTGTGCATCTTGAGACAAAACAATGCCACTGACATATTTTAAGATAATGTCAGTGCAAGTTACTTTCAGTTAAAACAGCTCAAACATGCATTTTAGTCTGAGACTATCTTAAGCCTTATCTGTGAAACTGGGGGTACATGTACTTGCTATAGGGCTTTGGTTTATGGTTGGTTGCATGTAATTATGCACAAATGTACAGTTATTACAGTAACTACATGCAACATGTGTAACAAGGACACTGTAAAATAAAGTGTTACCAAAAAGAAAAAGAAAATAACATAATAAATACATAAAACAGTACACCATCCCTCACCAGGTTCTTGAGGAGAGCAGCCAGCTCCTTGATAAGGCCAGAGAACTTGATGAAGGCTGTTCCCAGATCAGAGTTATCTCGACTGATGAAGTTGCTGCCAAACTTGTCAAGAGCCTGCCCATAATTCTCTTCATTCTGCACATGCTCTGTAGTGAAGAAAAGACAATGCACATTATGAAAGAATTGAAATATTCTGCATCTCTTTCATCACCAATGAAATAATGACTTCAAAACTGTTTTGAAACTCATTCAATCTCACAGCAGACAATTTTTGCTTAATAAACCTATGAATGAATACTTGTCTGTGTATTTAGCTGAAATATGAGAAAGTATTTTGAGTAAATAACACCCTTCAACTTCGAGAATTTATAACCCTACCTACTAATTAAAATAAAAACCATACAACTAATAAAAAAAATGGCCCTAGAGGATGGAGTTCTCATATAACACACAAAAAATACATTTTTAAATAGCATACCATGTGGAGGAAGAAAACAATTCCTCAATTCCCTGCACATTTGTCAACCAGGACAGCTTCCTGTGTGAATCCCAGCCCACAGGATGTCAAGCAAACCAATAATAGTCCTTCCAATACACATATGTGCTAAAGCTGCACCTCACTGGGCACAAACAGAGAGCCTGGTCAAGGTCATCAGCGCCCACAGGTAAATAATGCAGGTGTCCATTCACAATTTGTCCATAAAAACACAACAGTCTCTAGTGTAATAAGAAACATGAAGAGGATTTCAAATATGACCATATTTAGTGCTCTACTTCATTAGGACACAGTATGGACACCACAGCATCTGGGATTGATTCATCCTCTTCCCATAGCTCCACACTGGGACCCCAGCTCATGGCATAGTGACGTTATTGGGTCATTTGTCTTGTTGAGTGGAGATAAGAGATCCGGTACCCTGAAATAAGGGACTGTCACCTTCTCTAAATGACCAGGTGGGAAGTGTAAAGCTTGAAACACACCAAGCTGACGGTCGGCCGTCGGGCAGTTTTCGTGCGTCGGCCAACCAAGTTTTCTCGGTGTGTTCCGTTGGTCCTCGTCGGCTATTTTTCAGCCGATTCGACATGTTGACATGCATTATATATTCGTTTTTGGTTACACAATAAACTGTATTTAATTTAATTCCCATTTAATTCATAGTCAGGAAAGACCAGTATTTGACCCATATTCAATAAAGTATAAGGGTTATAATAGTTAACTAAAACCATAAAAAAATTCTGAGATCTGAAAATTCATGACGAAAATTACATCATGCAGAGACTGTTTTCCAAGATGGCTCCTTTCTGTATACACGTAATGTACTGTCTTTATAAAGTATCTTCTTTTTAAACTGTTTGTACACTCACAAAGTTCTCAATGCTTCGGTTTGCATGTAGGGACCCTCATTATGCTACCGTGTTAGTGTGAGGCTATTTTGAGCCATGTTAGTGGTATTAACTAGCGATTTAATTTTACTTATTATATGCCCCATAGACTAGCGTTATGAGCTAATCTGTTTTTAGAGATAAAACTCTTTACATTCGATTTTCATGAAAACGCATCCCAGAGAACGATCTACTTGGTAACCATTATAATACCCCTAGGTTCATTTTTCACCGGAGTTGTCCTTTAATATTTTAACGATTTATAAAAGATGAATCACTGTCTGGCCATCTGGAATTTTGGTATGGAGATAAAGGTTATGATTAAATTGTTTATTTTTTATAGTATTACACCACATTGTGTGTGTATATGAGCACTGTTTGTTGTTTTTCTTGTGGTATGAGAGAGCTTTTGGACCCGGAAGATCTGCCGCATAACGTCAGACTTAACAACCGGATAACCAAATATTGCATTTATTTCCCTTCAGCTTATAAAGTAGGCTATAAAAACACAGAGCGAGCATCACTGCGGGAAGCAGAAGCGTTGCAAGCGGCAGACAAGTGTTAACGCAGACGGCCTGTGTGAATGCAGTCTGCAGAAGACGCCTAAAGGAAAGAACAGTTTGTGTTTAATCGACCTAATATTGTGTTGGTCACACTATACAAAAGGGGTGAGAGATTCTCTCTCCAACGATTCTGGATCAATTCTGAGATTAGATTTTAACCGCAGGTGCGCGATGGCACTGCGTGCGTTTTAGAAACACTTGTAATAGAAGTCATTAGATTAAAAAAATTATGATCATGATAAATGGTCGACTAGATATAAAAAAAGACTAAAAAAGCAGAAAACACATGGCATCCCAATTAGGCATGTGCCGGTATCAAATTTTCATGTTGCGTTAATTGCTGAAGCTTTTATGACGGTATACGGTATTATCACGATATTGAAATTCGTTGCAAAAAAAGTGTTGTCAACTTTCTTATAACAAAAATAACCAAACATTTAAATACAATAAAGCAAAACACAAAACTGTATAAAGTAAACAAATATTTAAAACAGATTAAGTGCAAAAGAATGATAAAGAACAATAGGTAACACTTTACAATAAGGTCTCACTAGTTAATGCATTAACAAACATTAATAAATAGCTACATTTTTACAGTTATTATTCTTTGATAATGTTAGTTAAAAAAGTAACTGTTAGTGTTAACTCAGGTCCATTACATATATACACAATAGTTACAACTTTTGATGTGTTATTATTTTGCTGAAATTTACATTTAACTAAGATTAATAAATGCTTTAGAAGTATTTTTCATTGTCAGTTTGTTGATGAATGAACTAATGTTAAATAATAGAGCCTTAAAGTGTGTGACTGAACAACAGTCAGAACATATTCAAACAATATCTAGGGCATGTAATTTAGTCCAGATTAAAATATAAAATGTTTAAGTTTGAAAATGAATAGCCTTAAGTCTTTAAGTAATAAGGATTATGTTATGTGATGAGCACCGTTTAGATGTGCGTCTCCTTCACTCGTTCCGCCATGTGCTCATGCACGGTCTGTTTACATCAGCGCACGTTCCTCTTTGACATATTGTTCATTTTAAACGGTTGATGGGTAAAGTATTCTTAATATGCATTCTAAAAATCGGAATAATTCATAAGAAATAATTATTCACGGTATTTTGAAGTGCCCACGATAACAATATTGTGCATGTTCATTATTGCGGTATATCGCATTACCGTATACCGGCACATGTCTAATCCCAATCACATGATATTACAAAAATGATGATAGATAAAAACTGTGTTGAGACTTGTAGGGTAAACACCAAGAGGTGAACATGGTCCAGTGATGTCAGCAGAGAAGATAAGTAGATCATACCACGTGACATATGGATTAAAAGTTCCCAGACAGATCTAATCAAGACGGTGAGCAAAGTGACACGAGCAGACCTCTGCAATAACAACAGAGAACAAAAGCCCCATGCCAAGTGTCAAGAGCTCAGGTATTAATCATCTGGAGCTGATTAGAGTGCTTACTATACAGTCACATCTGATTAAACCGGATCATGACACCGAGGCCACCTGCAACACACACACCGCAGAGAGTGGATAACACACACCCCCACAGTAAGAGACACTCTACACTTCAGGAGCTCATCATCCCCGAGCTGCTTTCAGCCGGAGCTGGTGCGACTTCATTCACAAACTGAAAAGGTGACATTTCTGCGGCCATTTGCTGAATCATGATGGAGATGTCTGAAGAGGCGCGTGGAGGACGGGCGCTCTCTGAGGAATACTGAGGTCAGAGAGAGGTCAGCCAATCAATCTGATCCAGCACTGCAGCCGTACTGTATACTGTACATCACTTAACCCTCTGGTGCTCTTCGTTTAGGGGTTGCATTGGTTGTCTTCCCGGTCAAAAGTGACCGGACACCTAAAAATTAAACTTCCTCCACCCCAGTAAAACCTATTTTTCTTCAATAATATTTTTTCTTTTTAACTTTGTATTTTCAGATGATTTGATGGTATTTTTTTATATTTATGCAATAATTATGGTATATTTTTGCCATTGAAAATTATAAAAAAAAAAAAA